>NC_043000.1:136148281-136205781 GCF_006345805.1 Octopus sinensis
GTGGGTGAAGAATGAGGATATCAGATTACAAGTCAAGAAGTGTTCAAGAAGGTAAACTAGAAAGTTAAGGTCTTTAGACACTAAGGTAAGCGTTTTAGGTAACAAGCTAAGGGAAATTGATATGTAGATACTGTAATGGGAATCAGAGGGATAGATAAGTAATGAAGGGAGAACTTTATGAGTGGAAGAAGAATGAGGGTGATAGATTACAAGGTGAAGAATGTTTGGTTGAAATTTGCTTCCAGAAAAATCATAAATATTTAATCGCTTAGTGCTACCATCTGGCACAAGATAGAAAGAAAGGTATATAGATAAATAGATAGCTTTATATAAGAGATGCTAATTATTCAATGTGTCTCTTGCTTTTTAAGATAGTTTGTTATGATTCAAAGGTGTTTGCTGCACTTTTAAGAAAGTTAGATAAAGGCTTCTTGCTCTATTTCCTATTTAACCTCTTAGCAGAGAGGCTAAATGGAAAAAGGTGTGTGTGTATGCGTGCGTGTGTGTGTGAGTGTGTGTGTGTGGGTGGGTGGGGGGTGCATGCGCACATGTATGCATGTATACTTTTATGAATTAGCTTGTTAAATTGTGTATATGTGTATGAATACACATGCATTCACACACATATATATATATGTATACATATGTGCGTCTGGCACCTGTGCGGGTGGCACGTAAAAAGCACCCACTACACTCGCGGAGTGGTTGGCGTTAGGAAGGGCATCCAGCCGTAGAAACACTGCCAGATCAGACTGGGCCTGATGCAGCCTTCTGGCTTCACAGACCCCAGTTGAACCGTCCAACCCATGCTAGCATGGAAAACGGACGCTAAATGATGATGATGATGATGATGATGATGTGCATACATATAATAATTATCTGCAACTTATTGTAAAATGTATATGCATATATACATATACATATGCATATATGTATATATTGCCACATAAAAAGAACCCAGTACACTTAGTACAGTGGTTGGCATTAGAAAGGGCATCAGGGCATCAAGCTATAGAAACCATGCCAAACAGACAACTGAAACTTGGTGCAGCTCTCCATCTTCTCAGCTCCTATCGAACTATCCAACCCATGCCAGCATAGAAAATGGACTTTAATGATGATGATGATATACATACATACATACATACATATATGTATGTATGTATGTATGTATGTATGTATGTATTATGTATGTATGTATGTATGTATGTATGTATGTATGTATGTATGTACATACGTAATTAGCTACTCTGTCATGATAAATGGTATTAACTGTTACACATTTGTAAAAGCATTTTTGATAGAGTTAAAGAAGAAAACAAGGGGAAAAAGACATAAAAACCACATATATTGTAATTTTGTTAAATTTTATGCCATCCATAATTTTGGGATTTATGCCGGGACCCATGTGGTATTGTTTAGTATTTCAGACAAATATTTCAAGTTTAGTTGATAGAGGGAAGCTTTAAATTCTGTATAATTGAAATGGTAACCAAGAGAGGAAACAAAAAGGCAAATGGGAGCGAGTGAAATGCTAGAACCAGAACCAACTTCCAGACTGAATGGATCATCATGCTAGTCTTTGGAGACTATTTATTTTTTAATGAATTTATCATATTTGAAAAAAAGGCATTGTAATCTCTACCAGTGGGCAGGATATTTGGTATTTACCAAAAATACCCAGCTCTAAATATCTTTCTTCAATTATTCATGAATCATTCAGTTTGTATTCTCATAACATAACGAAAAAACAATAAACTTAATGAACCAAAGAAGCCTCCTCGTTGTCCCTCACCATACTAGAAATAGCAAACAGCTCTTCATTAAATCACTCCTGATTCTTTTAAAAGAAAATGGACACATTTTTGGACAATTTAGACTTGAATGAATGAAACGACAGGATGGTCATGGCTGAGTCCTTCAGCTCTTCATTAAATCACTCCTGATTCTTTTAAAAGAAAATGGACACATTTTTGGACAATTTAGACTTGAATGAATGAAACGACAGGATGGTCATGGCTGAGTCCTTCAGCTCTTCATTAAATCACTCCTGATTCTTTTAAAAGAAAATGGACATTAAATCACTCCTGGACAATTTAGACTTGAATGAATGAAACGACAGGATGGTCATGGCTGAGTCCTTCAGCTCTTCAGTAAATCACTCCTGATTCTTTTAAAAGAAAACGGACACATTTTTGGACAATTTAGACTTGAATGAATGAAACGATAGGATGGTCATGGCTGAGTCCTTCAGCTCTTCATTAAATCACTCCTGATTCTTTTAAAAGAAAATGGACACATTTTTGGACAATTTAGACTTGAATGAATGAAACGACAGGATGGTCATGGCTGAGTCCTTCTGCTCTTCATTAAATCACTCCTGTTCTTTTAAAAGAAAATGGACACATTTTTGGACAATTTAGACTTGAATGAATGAAACGACAGGATTGTCATGGCTGAGTCCTTTAGCTCTTCATTAAATCACTCCTGAGTCTTTTAAAGAAAATGGACACATTTTGGACAATTTAGACTTGAATGTATGAAATGACAGGATGGTTATGCTGAGTCCTTCAGCTCTTCATTAAATCACTCCTGATTCTTTTAAAGAAAATGGGCACATTTTTGGACATTTAGACTTGAATGAATGAAACGACAGGATGGTCATGGCTGAGTCCTTCTGCTCTTCATTAATCACTGCTGATTCTTTTAAAAGAAAATGGACACATTTTGGACAATTTAGACTTGAATGAATGAAACGACAGGATGGTCATGGCTGAGTCCTTCTGCTCTTCATTAAATCACTCCTGATTCTTTTAAAAGAAATGGACACATTTATGGACAATTTAGCTTGAATGAATGAAACGACAGGATGTCATTGCTGAGTCCTTCAGCTCTTCATTACATCACTCCTGATTCTTTTAAAAGAAAGGAACACATTTTTGGACTTAGACTTGAATGAATGAAATGACAGGATTGTCATGGCTGAGTCCTTTAGCTCTTCATTAAATCACTCCTGATTCTTTTAAAAGAAAATGGACACATTTTGGACAATTTAGACTTGAATGTATGATCCAGGATTGTTATGCTGAGTCCTTCAGCTCTTCATTAAATCACTCCTGATTCTTTTAAAAGAAAATGGGCACATTTTTGGACAATTTAGACTTGAATGAATGAAACGACAGGATGGTCATGGCTGAGTCCTTCTGCTCTTCATTAAATCACTCCTGATTCCTTTAAAAGAAAATGGACACATTTTTGGACAATTTAGACTTGAATGAATGAAACGACAGGATGGTCATGGCTGAGTCCTTCAGCTCTTCATTAAATCACTCCTGATTCTTTTAAAAGAAAATGGACACATTTTTGGACAATTTAGACTTGAATGAATGAAACGACAGGATGGTCATGGCTGAGTCCTTCAGCTCTTCATTAAATCACTCCTGATTCTTTTAAAAGAAAATGGACACATTTTTGGACAATTTAGACTTGAATGAATGAAACGACAGGATGGTCATGGCTGAGTCCTTCAGTTCTTCATTAAATCACTCCTGATTCTTTTAAAAGAAAATGGGCACATTTTTGGAAAATTTAGACTTGAATGAATGAAACGACAGGATGGTCATGGCTGAGTCCTTCTGCTCTTCATTAAATCACTGCTGATTCTTTTAAAAGAAAATGGACACATTTTTGGACAATTTAGACTTGAATGTATGAAACGACAAGATGGTCATGGCTGAGTCCTTCAGCTCTTCATTAAATCACTCCTGATTCTTTTAAAAGAAAATGGACACATTTTTGGACAATTTAGACTTGAATGAATGAAACGACAGGATGGTCATGGCTGAGTCCTTCTGCTCTTCATTAAATCACTCCTGATTCTTTTAAAAGAAAATGGACACATTTTTGGACAATTTAGACTTGAATGAATGAAACGACAGGATGGTCATGGCTGAGTCCTTCAGCTCTTCATTAAATCACTCCTGATTCTTTTAAAAGAAAATGGACACATTTTTGGACAATTTAGACTTGAATGAATGAAACGACAGGATGGTCATGGCTGAGTCCTTCAGTTCTTCATTAAATCACTCCTGATTCTTTTAAAAGAAAATGGACACATTTTTGGACAATTTAGACTTGAATGTATGAAACGACAGGATGGTCATGGCTGAGTCCTTTAGCTCTTCATTAAATCACTCCTGATTCTTTTAAAAGAAAATGGGCACATTTTTGGACAATTTAGACTTGAATGAATGAAACGACAGGATGGTCATGGCTGAGTCCTTCAGTTCTTCATTAAACCACTCCTGATTCTTTTAAAAGAAAATGGACACATTTTTGGACAATTTAGACTTGAATGAATGAAACGACAGGATGGTCATGGCTGAGTCTTTTTAATGATAAGTCATCATCATCATGCCTTACATGAAACAAAGTAACATCTCCCTATGTGTCTTTGGACCTATCTCTTACTTTGTTATCATCAATTGGCATCATAAGAAATGCCATCATCATCATCATCATTTAACGTCCGCTTTCCATGCTAGCATGGGTTGGACATTTTGACTGAGGACTGGTGAACCAGATGGCTGCACCAGGCTCCAATCTTGATTTGGCAGAAGATTTTCTACAGCTGAATGCCCATTCTAATGCCAACCACTCCGAGAGTGTAGTGGGTGCTTTTACATGCCACTGCCACAAGGGCCAGTCGGTGGTACTGGCAATGGTCACGGAAAATCGTGTTTTTTTTTTACATGTCACCTGCACACCGGCACAAGTGCCAGTAAGGTGATGCTGGTGACGATCACGCTCGAATGGTGCTTTTTACATGCCACAACAATGGTAAATAAGTCTGCCATGAGTTAACAAGCTCATTAAACTAAAAGTTTACTCTGGTTTCCAAGGAATATAAATACTATACCACCCCACCAACTTTGGACAGGATGCCATTCCATTTCAGTGTTAATCCCTTGGGGCTGCTGATTGTAATTTTCTGCTGAGTCAATTGAAACAATGTGAAATAAAGTGCTTCACTCAAGAATTCAATGTACTGCCCAGTTTGAGACTTGAAAAAAGATGTATATTCTAACGGTAAACAATATGCAAACAAGGATTTACAATAGGAAGTAATAAAACTGCAGTAAGTAGTATTAAAAGTGAGACTGTTGAGAAATTGACAAAATCAGTTGATGAGAGAATTTTTTATTATAGATGGTAAAGAGGATTACATAAAGAGGTAAAATATATACGTAATTATTTGTAAATATAATTATATGGTGGAAGATATACGTTTATATTAATGATCTGGTTATGTATTGTTCTATATATAAATCACATTATATGTTGTTTATATAATATTTGTTAACTTGCATAATAAAAAGAAACACCCTATAAACGTGTTTTCCTTCATTTCCACTTTAATTGTACACCAATTTAGATGAAAAGTACCTGAGACATGGGATACATAATTCTGCATATCCTACAAACATTTCAAGAAAATCGGACAAGGGGTTTTGATTTTATTGAGGAATGATTGACCTGCATAATAAAAGGAAACATAGTGTAGATATGGCCTAGTGATTAGGGTGTTGCACTCATGAACGGGATGTCATGGTTTTGGTTTGCATGCCATTGTGCTCTTGAGCGAAACGCTTCATTTCACATTGCTCTGTGATCACTTCATCATCTGACACATACCACAAACACATGATAATTGTGATGATGGCTATGATGATGATGATGATATACATACACATGCAGAATTAGCTAAGTTGTTATAATAAACATCTATTATATAAAATCCGTTCTGTCTGTCTGTGTGTGTGTCTTCTAGGATCTCGGGCATCCTCCGTCCGATTGCATTCAAATTTGATATGTAGATACTTATGGTATCAAGGTGTGTAAAAATTAGAAAAATCGATTCCAGGTGAGAATGCGATTTATAAAGCTGTGGGAACGTGCATTTGTATGCGCAAGTACATTAGCTGTTGCAATCGATACTACGCGTACGTGAGAAAAATACATGTGCAGTTTGTGCAACAAAAGCCGGCTGGCTTCAAATAATGCCACAAAACTCAGTAAGATGCAAAAGAGATATTCTCTTCAAAGTTGGCATGAAGGAAGGAAAGACTATTTGGTTACTCAAGAAGTTTTTTTGCCTTAACTTTGTTTAACAAAACCAAAAATTTTATTGAAATAAAGGCATGCTTAATTATTTTTTAATGAAAAGAAAACACTGATTGCTTTTTATTCAGCAGATATGATTCAGCACTGTCCATTGGTTGGGGGGCGTTTTGCTCATTATGAACTATTATACATTTCAGAAGGAGTGGAATAAAAAGGGGAAAAAATGCGAAAAAGAAAGACATAGAAATCAGACCTCTTATATTTGAATTCTTTAACAAACTTGGTCCCATTTGTGAATGTTAACCCTTTCGTTACCAACCCAGCTGAAACCAGCTCTGGCTCTGAGTACAAATGTCTTGTTTTCGTAAGTTTTGAATTAAAATCTTCCACCAAACTTTAGTCACAATTTATGGTTCCTAACACTAGCTGAATGATAACTAAGTTATTTTACTAAATTCTTTGTTATATTTAAAATTAATTGAAAGAAACACAGAGCATCTCAGCAGAAATATGGTAACAAAAGGGTTAATGATTAATGGAAGAAACCATGTGGTAGTTTTCAGCATTGCAAACAAATATTTCTTGCTTAGTTTAAGCAACTGACAAACAAAAGACTTGTGTGTACATGCATTTATATAACAGACACACAGAAACATGCATGTACATATATATACATATAGCTCACAATGAATTTTAGTTTATTTCAGAATTTAAAAATAACTCTTTAGCCAAGGGCTGGCGTGGGACCATTAGTGGTGGAGAGTGCTAGTGGACCTGGTCAGCTCTACACATGATGACCTCTCTGGGACCACTAACTTGGGATAAACCAAACCTCATCAAGTAAGAACAAGCGGCAAAGTATCCTTGTATTCTAATTTGCTTTCCAAACAATATGACTTGTTATGGCGCTACTTTTCGAAGCAAGCTTTGTTTGCCAATCTGGTGTTATGAAGATGCTACTTACTACTAGAGCTTTTAATTTTTCCTGTTCGAGAAGGTGTGTTTAAGAAATTAAATAAAAATCCATAAAAATACAGAAATAAAAGAAAAACAAGAACAATCACTAACAACCAAAAACTACACAAAACAAAGAAATTTAAAAGGTGTCACTTTTGATGATGCTTATCAGGATAATTATTTTTGAAAGATAGTAAATTCTTTAAAATGTTCACATATACACACACATGTATACATGCACACACATACATACACAACACACACACACACACACACACACACTCACACATATATATTCACATAAATTTTCACTATATTTTCACTATCTTTGTCTTTATACATTTATACATTTACCCTCCTCCCTCTCATCATCCTCTTCATCATCATCATCATCATCATCATCATCATCACCATTGTAATTCTTTCAATTTCACTTTCACTACTATCACATCCCCCATAGAATTTGCTGCAAAGAATAGCTGTGCTTCCTCTAGGAAACTTGGTGTTGTTGAGCGCAACATTAAGCTGTAGAGAAAAAAAAAAACACAAGCTCAACTACAGAAAATGCCAAGCAGTGAGTAATCTCCAGGGGAAAAACCAGCCTCACGATCCTAAACAGGAAAAATAATTCACTGAATGGATGAAAAACAAAATAAAAGATAGACAGATTGTTACAATGCTTGTAAAAGTTACAAGCAAAAAAAAAAAAAAAAGAAGATAAATCAAGAAGAAATGTTTGGAGTTATTTGGAGAGTCAAATGATGAATCAAATTTTGATGACTTTTATGTGATAAACTTGTTTTATGAAAAATGGCATTTTTTTTTAAAACCTGTTCAACGGTCTTTACTCAATAGATTTCAAACAAAAGTTTCAGAGTGAAAGCAATAACCATACTAGCTTTAGTGTTTGTGTTTAAGAATTTTAGCTTTTGTATATTATGTGTTGTAGAATTCGCAGTTTACTCTTTACTCTTTTACTTGTTTTAGTAATTTGACTGTGGCCATGCTGGAGCACCGCCTTTGGTCGAGCAAATCGACCCCGGGACTTATTCTTTGTAAGCCCAGTACTTATTCTATCGTTCTCTTTTGCCGAACCGCTAAGTGACGGGCACGTAAACACACCAGCATCGGTTGTCAAGTGATGCTAGGGGGACAAACACAGACACACAAACATATACACATACACACACATATATATATATATATATATATATATATATATATATATATATATATATATATAATATATATATATATAATATATATATATATATATATATATATATATATATATATATACATTTATACAACCGGCTTCTTTCAGTTTCCGTCTACCAAATCCATTCACAAGGCATTGGTTGGCCCGGGGCTATAGCAGAAGACACTTGCCCAAGATGCCACGCAGTGGGACTGAACCCGGAACCATGTGGTTGGTAAGCAAGCTACTTACCACACAGCCACTCCTATTGCATTTTTCTTAAAATGTAAATATGGTTGTACTCAGTGGTTGTATTGTATAAAAAGATAAGACAGAGAGCTGACAGAATTCATTACTGCACTACTTATTGGCAGTTCTTCAGGCTTTTTGCATCCTGAGTTCAAATCCTGCCCAAGTCAGCTTTGCTTTTCATCCTTTTGGGGTGGATAAAATAAATACAAGTTGAGCACTGGGGTCAATATAATCAACTTGCATGGAGGCGCAATAGCCCAGTGGTTAGGGCAGCGGACTCGCGGTCATAGGATCGCGGTTTCGATTCCCAGACTGGGCATTGTGAGTGTTTATTGAGCGAAAACACCTAAAAAGCTCCACGAGGCTCCGGCAGGGGATGGTGGTGATCCCTGCTGTACTCTTTCACCACAGCTTTCTCTCACTCTTACTTCCTGTTTCTGTTGTACCTGTATTTCAAGGGGCCGGCCTTGTCACTCTCTGTGTCACGCTGAATATCCCCGAGAACTACGTTAAGGGTGCAATTGTCTGTGGAGTGCTCAGCCACTTACACGTTAATTTCACGAGCAGGCTGTTCTGTTGATTCGGATCAACCGGAACCCTCATTGTCGTAACCGACGGAGTGCTTCCATAATCAACTTGCCCTCTCCCCTCAAAATTGCTAGCCTCATGCTAAAATAACAAAAAATTATATATTACTAATATTAACCCTTTTGATACCAACCTAGCTGAAACTGCCCTGGTTCTGTAGTTCAAATATCTTGTTTTCATAAGTTCTAAATTAAAATCTTCCACCAAAACTTAGTCACAGTTTATGTTCCTAGCACTAGCTTAATGATAACTTAGTTATTTTACTAAATTCATTGTTATATCTAAAATTAATTGAAAGAAACACAGAACATCTCAAAAGAAATACAGTAACAAAAGGGTTAATATTTAGCTATAAAATGTGGGGCTGCATTATATTCAAGTAAATTTGGTGACGATTTTTTTTATTGTTTATAGAAAGATTTTGTCTCTTTAAAAAAGAGAAAAATATAACAATAATGTAATCAGATGAAAGGCTAATTTGAAATACCAAATATGACAAGAGCCAAATCCAATAATACATCTTAGTCATAATACCTAAGTCATAATACATCTTACCTTCTATTCTATTCCAGCACAAATGCTACTACGCTTGATAACAACTGCAAAAACAAAAACAAAAACAGCAACAATAGCAGAAACAGTAACAGCAATTTCCCCCATTCAATCCAGTGAAATAAGCTGAGACTCAAGAATTAACATTAACATTAGCCAAGCTTTTCTTCTCATTACTCGGTACCCACTTCTAAACAAAATGTTATATATTTCCTTAAAACAGTAAAAGATACTATTTAACTTCCTAGTCATTCTTGTAAGGTAATCACTGACTACTCAGAGTTTGTTCACGAAAGTTCTCAAGGCATCTTAGGTCTGTTAATATTGGTTAGAAAATGCTTTGCTGATGAAGGCTAATAAGACCATACCCCATGTTCAGGGTTTTGATCCACAACTATTGCATTTCATTCTTAATCGATTTTGATTTAAATACCAAATTTGTTTCCCTATGATTTCTTAACCAGAGTTTAACAATCAAGATTATGATTTCTCTCCTGACATCAGGTTAATTTTAATTAAAATTTCATTATACACTATATAATTTTAGTACCCATTTTGCTACTTATCTCTCATGCTGTTACACCTGTATGAAGTATAGTATCAATACATGTTTAATCTGATAAGTAAATGAGAGAATCTTTACATGGTTATTTAGCCTACTTGAAATGACTGCGGCCAAGCTGGAACACTGCTTTTAGTCAAGCAAATCGATTTGCTCGAAAGAGATGCAGGAGTGGCTGTGTGGTAAGTAGCTTGCTTATGAACCATATAGTTCTGGGTTCAGTTCCACTGCATGGCACCTATAGTCTCAGGCCAACCAAAGCCTTGTGAGTGGATTTGGTAGATGGTAACTGAAAGAAGCCCGTCATATATATGTATATATATATATATCATCATCATCATCGTTTAACGTCCGTTTTCCGCGAAATATATATATGTATGTGTGTGTATATGTTTATGTGTCTGTGTTTGTTCCCCCCCCCCAACATCGCTTGACAACCAATGCTGGTGTGTTTACATTCCCGTAACTTGGCATTTCGGCAAAAGAGACCGATAGAATAAGTAATAGACTTACAAAGAATAACTTCACACGAGCATCGGTTGTCAAGCAATGCTAGGGGGACAAACACAGACACACAAACACACAAACACATACATCATCATCATCATCATCATCATACATATATATGACAGGCTTCTTTCAGTTTCCATCTACCAAATCCACTCACAAGGCATTGGTCAGCCCGGGGCTATAGCAGAAGACACTTGCCCAAGATGCCATGCAGTGGGACTGAACCCGGAACCATGTGGTTGGTTAGCAAGCTACTTACCACACAGCCACTCCTGCGTATAACTGGTACTTATTTAATCAACCCCGAAAGGATGTAAGGCAAAGTCGACCTTGGCGGAATTTGAACTCAGAACGTAGCGGCAGACGAAATACTGCTAAGCATTTCGCCCGGCGTGCTAACAATTCTGCCAGCTCACCACCTTACACTTCTTCATAGTGAATAGTTGTGAAGTTTAAAATTCTGAGGTTGAAATCCCTAATGTTAGGACATGGAGAAAGCAAAAAATATAATGATTGTAGTAGAGATGGTAGTGTTTTCAGTGTTGTTGTTGTTGCTTTTGGTGGTGGTGTTCTTGCTGGTAGTGGTGGTGGTAATAATGGTAGTGATAATGATACTGGTGAAAATCATGATGAGGATAGTGTTAGTAATGATGCAAAAGAAAAAAGAGAAGGGGAATGCATGTAGGAAGATATGATTTAACAAAAGAACCTAAACTATTTCTAAAGCAAAATACCAGACGTTTTTTTAGTGGGTTTGGGAAATGTTTTAACTGTCTAATGCAGGATATAGTTTTGCTCTCCTTGGTCATCATAATATGGATTAATTGAACAGTTAATTATAGATGGGTGCTGAGTACATATTTATGTAATAAAAAGGTGAGTTTTTTTGTTTCCAATCTTTTCAACACCAGCTATTGTATTTTAGTATTTATACTAAAATACAATAGTTAGGAAAAAATATTAGCAGTTAGCTAACATTATTGTTTGGCAGAGCAAACAAGGGAAGCTATGTTATTGTTGAATAATAGTAACTGTTTCAGATCACTGGCTATTTCTTTGATGTTCTATTTTGTCAAATAATTTGCAGAAGGTGACCCACTGTTCACTCATCCATATCAAAACATATGAAATTGTAAAGAGCAAGATAAAGGAAGTTGATGATGTAGAGAGAGAGAGAGAAGTAAGAGGGGGGGAGGGAATGAAGTCTATTAATGATTCTTCCCTTTGCCCCCCCCCCCCCGTTTTCCTTCCTATGATGACTATCTATTTCATGGTGTTTAAGAGTGAAATACTGATAATATATATAAATATCTTCCTGGTTAGGATGCCAAGCATTTGTGAATTTGAAGTTATGTTCTGACACCCAATCTTCTAAGATACTGTACTGTCCTTGATAAGTATGTACACAATCCTACCCTTCTCGTGTTGGTAATAAGTGAAGAAAAGAGGAGAAAAAGTGACAAGAGCCAAACAGAAAGAAGCTCTTTATTAAAGAAGCTGGAAGATTACTGCCATGTTTATGTCAGCTGTCTTGGCAAGGAAGGTTTCTTTAAAGAGGAAAACCATATAAGCAAAATTGCCCAAATTAATACAGCATAAAATTGTTTTGATGACTGCCTGCCCATCACTTGTCACTAAAAGCAGGAAAGAGTTTAGGTAATTAGCTATGTGTACTATGTATATAGTCTCCCTCGTTCCATCTCACACACACTCACATACACACATGTACATACATATATGCACATGTATTTACACATACATTCAATCATATACAGACATATATATACATACATGTCTAAATATATACATATATATATATGTATATATATATATATAAATATATACATATATATATATACATACATATATATATATATATATACATACATATATATATATATATATATATATATATATAATATATATATATATATATATATATATAAACACATATATATAAATATATACATACATACATGTCTGATATATATATGAATATTTATATATTTATATATGTCTGTATATATTTATAATATGCTTGTGCATGTGTACATATATATTTATTATATATATATATATATATATATATATGTGTGTGTGTGTGTGTGTGTGTATGTATGTATTTTTGTATATATGTATGTATGTATGTATGTATGTATGTATGTATATATGTATGTATGTAGGTATGCTAGTATGTAAACATGTATTTATGTATGAGTGTATGGACGGATGCATGTAATGCAAGTAAGTATGAAGCGCATGTTAGTATGAGTGTGTATGTGTTTGTGTGTGTGTGTGTGTGTGTGTGTGTGTGTGTGTGTGTGTGTGTATATGTTTGAAATATTCTAGTTGTGTCTAAAACTCGAGTCCTTTATCTAATATCAATTACCAACTGACAATAATTGTGGTAGTTATTTCAGTATGAGCATAGTTATTTTGTTGTATTTTCAAACCATTAAATAATAACCATCCTCACAGATTCTGATAGTTATTGTAAAAGTACATCATGATTAGTGCTGCAAAGGAGAAAAATTTTTTTTATGAGCCTACTCCATAACTTTGTTTCAACTCCTGGCAGGAAATATCACATTTCTAAATGAAAGTAAAATGTAAGTCTCACTGATATTTCTTATCTCTTCTCAGAGCTCTGCATTAGTGTAATGCACGTATATAATTATTGAAGTGATTAGCTTCATGAAGTTGTTGTTATTAATCTATGATCAAAAGATTTCCAGTTATGATACTCTTGTATTTTTTTTTTTGATATTTAGGATGACACGGTTCTATATATATGTCCTTCATGTTTTAATTTGGTAAAGCATGATTTGAGGAAATTTAGCTGCTATATTGCATGTAGACACTCCCTCAATGACCCAACTTTATTGTGTTATGTTATGACTTTGTAAATACTTGAATGTCACAGCATCTCATCTAAAGTTTCAGACTTTGGTCATATATACAAAGCAATTTGAAAAGAACAATTGCATAGATGCAGGAGTGGCTGTATGGTAAGTAGCTTGCTTACCAACTACATGGTTCTGGGTTCAGTCCCACTGCGTAGCACCTTGGGAAAGTATCTTCTACTATAGCCTCGGACCGACCAAAGCCTTGTGAGTGGACTTGGTAGACAGAAAATGAAAAGAAGCCCGTCGTATATATACATATATATATATGTATGTATGGGTGTGTTTGTGTGTTTGTGTGTCTGTGTTTGTCCCACCAACATCACTTGACAACCGATGCTGGTATGTTTACATCCCCGTAACTTAGTGGTTTGGCAAAAGAGACCAATAGAATAAGTACTAGGCTTACAAAGAATAAGTCCTGGGGTCGATTTGCTCGACTAAAGGTGGTGCTCCAGCATGGCCACAGTCAAATTACTGAAACAAGTAAAAGAGTAAAAGAGCTTTAGGTATTTATCAATGGAATCTTGACGAATATATAATGATTTTATAGCTCATTGTTCCTTATTAAATATAAGATATACTATAGTCTCTGTTTTACTTTTTGTGATGTTGAATCAGTTTCAAATGATAAGGCAGCAAATAAGTAGAGTCATCAGACCATTGAAGAGAATTCCTTGCAATATTTGATTTGGTTGGCTGGGATCTGAGTTCAAATTAGTCTTTCATCTGTTCAGTGTTGCTTAGCAAAGTAGCAGTCCAGGGTCGTGGACTGGTTGAATTGTTATAGCTTTGAACAAGATGTTATGTGGTCTGTTCTGGTACTTTGAATTCTGATTTTAAATTCTGCCTTCTCGTGGAAGGAAAACAGCTGTCCAGGACCTAACCAACAGCAAAAGACCTCCATTGTTAGATGATCTATAATTTGATTTGAGCAACATATTGGTTGCATTAGGAAACAGTACAAATGCTAGAACAAGGACAAAAAAATGTGTGCTTTAAAATATGATAGCATACAGGGAATTCTGAAATCTAGCAAACTATGCCTTTAAAAAAATAAACAAATTCCTTTTACTTTGTTTTAAGATTAATATTCCCAGTTTACCAATGAATTATTTAAAAGAAAAAAATCAGAATTGTAGAGAAATAAATTTGCTGTTTTCTGATAGAGGTGAGCTTTAATACAAATGATATATTGTCATAAATTGTGTGTGTGTATATATGTGTGTATCATATATATATATATATATATATATATATATATATATATATAATATATATATATATATATGTACAAAAAAAAAAAATAAAATGACCATCCTGAAGTACAACAATATACATATATGCATACATATACATCATCATGATTATATTTATATATACATATATATATGTATGCAAGGACCAGATATCGAAGTCATCAGACATGCTCTATTAAGACTTATTTGGCCAAAATACAACACACCATGGATGTTCAAAATAAACTGAGATTTGTTTATTTCTAAAACCGGAAGGTACTGATTTATTTATTAGTTAACCAGCATGTTACTGAAAGCAGCAGTAATCCATGGTGTTAGTGCTTTTTGATTAATTTCATATAAACTTTTGTTTAAATATGATTTGGATGGTAGATGATTTAATCAATTACCTGTTTAATATCAGTGCCTCAGCGAAGTCCACACTGTTGCAAAAGTCTCTGGTTTCACAATATTAAGATCTTCCCCCGCTTTTCCCCAACAGATCTTGGTGGCCCTGCAAAAAGATCATAGGTATTTGCCTCTTCTAAGTAACTATAGAAGGAAAACTAACTAGTCATATTCAATGTCCTATAACATACAAGTAAAAAAGGCAGAGAATTACCATATTGCCTTACTATGTGAGTATATAAATCACTTGACAGCTTAATACAGCTTAGTTATTTCAGATAAATAGTTTTCATATGAATAAATTGAATACAGTTTTTGAATTTTAGCACAAGGCCAGTAATTTTGGGAGAAGGGTAAGTCAATTTCATCGATCCCAGGACCCAATTTGGTTCGCCAGTCCTCAGTCAAATCGCCCAACCCATGCTAGCATGGAAAGCGGACGTTAAATGATGATGATGATGATGATGATGATGATTATACATAATTTCATATCTATGAAAGATCAATTTTTCAATTAACAATAATATCAGTTTGGTTTAATCTTATAGACATCCTTTAAGGTATAGCAAGATTAAACTGCTCCAATAGATCACAACTTGAAGATGAATAAATGCAATGAACTCATGCATAGCCTACGAAACTTTGATTTAAGAACCAACAATATTTTTTCCTTATCTAAATGAGAATCTGTAGTCTGAAGACACCAAAAAATTACTGATTATTTCTAATTCAGATACTGAATGCATTAAGGCAGAAGAATAGAGCATATTTGAGTAACTTAGAGTTCAAGATCAAAAAATTAATTAATGTTGATTGAACCAATCAACTCTTACGTGCTTGATTTGAGGAAGTGACTTAAAATTGAATTTGAAAATATTAATAAATTATAAACCTTTAGGGTATTTATAGATAGGCGCAGGAGTGGCTGTGTGGTAAGTAGCTTGCTAACCAACCACATGGTTCCGGGTTCAGTCCCACTGCGTGGCATCTTGGGCAAGTGTCTTCTGCTATAGCCTCGAGCCGACCAATGCCTTGTGAGTGGATTTGGTAGACGGAAACTGAAAGAAGCCTGTCGTATATATGTATATATATCTATATATGTATGTGTGTGTATATGTTTGTGTGTCTGTGTTTGTCCCCCCTAGCATTGCTTGACAACTGATGCTGGTGTGTTTATGTCCCCGTCACTTAGTGGTTCAGCAAAAGAGACCGATGGAATAAGTACTGGGCTTACAAAGAATAAGTCCCGGGATCGATTTGCTCAACTAAAGGCGGTGCTCCAGTATGGCCGCAGTCAAATGACTGAAACAAGTAAAAGACTAAAAGAGTATATCAGCATGTTTGGAACTAGGAATTTCTGTCTCACGTTAGTTCAACTCCATTTTGTTGTATCAAAAATGGATACATTCTTATGTTAGTCATCTGTTGCCTACCACTACAAGAAATCTGTAAAATAATGAGGAATTAATACTGGTCTAGTTGTCCCAGAAAAGCAGATAAATATTTGGACTTAACCTGAAAGGAGTTAATTTCTAAACTTATCTTGGAGTAAACAGGAAAACACCGTGAGAATATGGATTTCTGGTTTGATTCCTGTGAAAAAGCATAATTTTCAATCATAAATTCTCAGTTACATTTAATTTTTAAAAAATGAGTTCTTCATGATATATATGATTTTGATATGACAAGTATAGTTCTGTGCCTAACAAATTTTACTTAACAATTGTGTGGCATGGGTTCAAATCAACTCTACAGCAAGGGTCTTCTCTTGTAATGTTGGGTTGAGCAAGGAATTTGGAATAAAGACTTGTTCCCTGGCAATGAAACCTACCATCAGCAAAAAGAACAAAATGGAAAAAAACTTTCATTTGCAGAAGCTCATGTGAACTGGGGGGATGAAAATTGGTCAAAAGTTCATTTCAGTGATGAAAGCAAATTCAATTTAGTAGGTTCAGATGGTAGACAGTATGTTAGGCGCTTCACAGGAGATTGGCTAAAATCCAAGTGCTTGAAGAAATCTGCTAAGTTTGAAGATGGAAGCAACATGGTGTGGGGAATGATTTCTTCTGAAGGAATTAGCCCTCTAGTGCAAATTGAAGGGACTATTAATGTTAATATCTATTTGAATTTGGTTAAACAGTATGTGATCTCATCGTTACAAGCATTTCCGAATCAACTGTGCCTTTTCAGGCGAGATAATGCCCCCTGTCATGCTGCAAAGTGTGTCATTGGATTTTTTTAGTGAACAAGATATCCAAGTAATGAAGTGGCCAGCACAAAGTCCAGACTTAAATCCAAGTGAAAAACCTTTGGAAGATACTTGGAGACAAAGTAACATAAAGGGCACCTACTATTACGATGAATTTATGGGAGATATTGGAAGAGAAATGGAAGAAAGTAACACTTGACTTGTGCAGGAAACTTGGAATGTCCTGTGGCAATCGATGTGCTGAAGTGATCTCCAGAAAAGGTCTACAAACATCACACTAACTATATTAAGTTCATATTTACATTTCTTTCAATCGTGGCTGTTGCCAGCCTCGCCTGGCCCCCGTGCCAGTGACACGTAAAAGCACCATCCGTTCGTGGCTGTTTGCCAGCTCCGTCTAACACCTGTGCGGGTGGCACGTAAAAAGCACCCACTACACTCACGGAGTGGTTGGCGTTAGGAAGGGCATCCAGCCGTAGAAACATTGCCAGATCAGACTGGGCCTGATGCAGCCTTTTTGCTTCACAGACCCCAGTTAAACTGTCCAACCCATGCTAGCATGGAAAGCGGACGCTAAATGATGATGATGATGATGATGATTATTATTATGGTTTTGAGTTAGTTGAAACATTTTTTTGGTTTGATCGTTCACTAATTTTGCATTAGACATTTGGATAAATCTAGTATTAGTGTTACAAACTTTTATTAAGACTATTGTACAAACTTAGATTCTTCACAGAATTTAGCTAATGGTTAACCATGTTTATGAAGCCAATTGTGAATTTGTACGTTTACTAGTTTATCCGAAATTTAAAAAAATATTAATCATTCTCATTTTTTGCTTGCTACTGTATATATATGTATATCATATATATATATATATGTATTATACATGTATATATATATATATATGTTAATATGTATGAGTTTGTATCCCAACAATATGGTTCTGGATTCAGTCCCATTGTAGTATGTTGGACAAGTGTTTTCTGCAATAGTTCCATGTCAACCAAAAGTTTGTAAGTGAATTTGGAAGATGGAGACTGAAAGAAGCCTGTCATGTCTATATTTGTAGGGCACCCAGCCATAGAAAATCTACTTCTATAAGCTCTATCTGACCCATGCAAACATAGAAGAGTGGATGTTAAAATGATGATGATGATGAGATATATATATATATATATATATAATAATTTGAGGGGATATCATTCCTAACTTACAAGGAAAAATTCAATTTAGAAATACTAAATCAAATTACATATAATAGAAATATTAAATATAAAATAACAATAATATACCGATGATTAAGTAATGTGCAAAATAATAAATAAAACGTATATATTTGTAATTCATGTATTATATATAATTTTCTAGATAGTGTAATTTAATTGTTAATTTATATATATATAGATAGATAGATACACCCCCCCTACAAACATATTTATTTATATAGGCATTATGTATGTATTGTAAAGTCTCAGTCAATTCAATATTTACAATAAATTTTGCTCTAATCTGTATATAGAGCCATACCATCTGTAAATGCTCAGTTGTCAATCTGAAAAGCACTTTAAAGCAGTGACATCAATGCACATATACACACAAGCATGTTTGCATGTGTATTTGTGAATAGTTGCTGCAGAGTTTGAGTGACTCCAGATGCATTTGATTTGGTGTGGTTGCTGTATAAATGAGAAAAGAAAAAATATGTTCTACAATCTGAGCTGAAATAACACGGATATTACTTAATAACATCAATGCTGCTTGGTAGCACTGTAAAATGTTATACTATCTGTAGGTGCCAACATCATTGTGTTCTCTGGTTGACAGCCGATGAAGGGGATCTCCAGCAATTCCAACTGTAAATAGAGTATATATATATATGTTTCCAGATACACAAACTGATGTAGATACAAAAGATTAACTTGATAATCCACCAAATTTAGACTGATAACAAAAATAGCTTACTGGGATTGATATGATAAAATTAAAATACTTAAAAGGAAATTATTCAGGTGAGATAGATTGGCCACAGCTCACTAACACAAACCAGTAAAAATATACTTTCAACAGTTTTGAAAAATACCTTTACAGCTATCCCATGTACTGATATATTATTTTATTGATTTCCTACCTATGAAATTGCTAGAATGCTCCTGGCTGAGTTTCTTTGAGCCCTGTATAAGACTAAATTTTTTTCCTTAATGCTATCAATAAGATTCAATCCCTTGATGTTAACTCAATGTGAATTTGTACTTTAACTTTGTTACGGCAAACGTTTTGTAATATGTTGTTATGAAATTTTGACATGAAATGCTTTTGGTCCTGTTTAAGATATTACTGAAATTCAAAATATGTATAAATGTATATTTTATAGTTTAGTTGTACCTAGCTAAATACTTCCTGCAGCAGGCTACTATCAAAATTGGTTTCACTTACTTGTTGTTTGCAAACATTGTTCATCTGCTGGGAATCTTTATATTCAGAACGAATGGCATTTCAAAAATAAGTTAAAACACATGATAAATACCAGATTTGAAGAGAAATAGTTGGAAAATATGCAAGAGAAAGTATAAATATGCATTAAAAAATAAATATATGTGTGTGTGTGTGTGTGTGTGTGTATATATACATATACATATATATATATATAATATATATATATATATATATATATACATATACACATATATATATATACAAATACATACATATATATATATATATATATATATTATATATATATATATATATATTATATATATATATATATACATATACATACATACATATATATATACATACATTCATATATATATATATACATACATACATTCATATATATATGCATACATGCATTCATATATATATATATATATATATATAATAAAAGCAATACAATTTTATAAATGCTCTATGGAAATAAAAAACAAAACAAATGTTTTATTTATCATCTGTGTATTATAAATCAATATATTTGCTAACATTCGACTTCATCCAATAAATTATTTCCCTTGGAGGTAATTTAACAGTTAAAAATAGCATATCTGGTTACCAACAGAGTGACTCATAGAATAAGCTCATTTAGTATAGAAAAAAGGAGTAGATGTACTAGATAGTTGATGCTATAACGTTCAATTCCACATCATTTAAGATTTACTCCGAAATATCTACATTTCCAAAAATATCTAATTTATATATTAGAAATAATTTTAAACAATTCAAAATGCGTATATGAATCATATTCCCATGTTATTGTAATCTTTAACTGAGATTGCTTTATTAAAGTTGCACTTAGCTGAAGTCATGTAATTTTTAGAAGAGGCTAGAAGCATAACAAATGATCAACACCAAAAGATTCAGATAAGATACATATTCTAACAAATAATTTGAGACTCTTTAATAAAATATTTGTTTTTAATAACTGGCTTCCACTTCTCAATTAAATCTGTAGCCCACGTAAAACTGTTTCATAAAGACAATGGTATAGACAGTCTTTTACTTGAAATGGTGCAAAAATTAATATCAGGTGTCAACAAGACAAATAGCAAACTATACATTTTCATTATACTATTTATTTATTTTTTATTACCATTTGTTATTATGAATTACAGATTTAAAATAATTCTATTTTAACATTATTTAGATTATATTGTATTATGTCCAAGTTTACTTTAAGGCAGTTATTTCTTGTGATACATACACAGCCACACATGTACATACACAGATACAGACACACAAAAATATGCAATTAATTTCAGGTAAGTAATCTGCAAGTGAGGCTGTTTTGTCACATATACGGCTAGAGGATCCTCACTTCACATAAGGTTATGTGTCTGAGTAGGTGAGTAGAAGTGAGAATGATGATTGAAGAAGAGTGAGGATTGCAGAAAAGTGCAAGAGTGTATAGTGGTAGAGAGTTATAGATAATAATAAAAGAGGAAATAGTTTTGGTAAGAGTGACAATTTATGTGTGTGCATGTGTACATTAACATATATATTTATATATATCACTAGCAGTATCACCCGGCGTTGCTCGGGTTTGTAAGGGAAATAACTATATAAGCATTTTTAGAGAGTTATAGCCAAAAAATAGTAAAAAATGCATTAAAAATGGAAAAAAAATGATGGTAAATTTTTTTTTAAATCGTTGACTCATCGTAGACATTTTTAGAGAGTTACTTCCCTTATATAATAGCGAAAAAATGCATTAAAATGGAAAAAATGATGGTAAATTTTTTTTAAATCGTAGACTCATCGAAGATGTGTGCTAATACCCAGAAGGGCTCGATATGAATCACAACTATAAGATACCCGGTTTTGGTTAAACTGCACCGCAAAATGTGGGAGTAGTTAGGAATCTAAATCGTAGGAGACAGACACACAACCTTACTTTTATATATAAAGATTATCGTCGTTCAAAGTCTGTTTTCCATGTTGGCATGGGTTGAACGGTTTGCCTGGGGGACTAGTAAGCCAGTAGGCTGCACCAGGCTCCAATCTGATCTTACAAGGTTTCTACAGCTGGATGCCCTTCCTAATGCCAACCGCTGTAAAAGTGTAGTAGGTGCTTTTCACATGCCACCGGCATGGGAGCCAGTCAGGTGGCACTGGCATCAACTATGTTTGAATGGTGCTTTTTATGTGCTACAAGCACGAGGAGCCAGTCAGGTGGCACCAGCATTGACCCACGCTTGAATGGTGCTTTATATATATATATATATATTTATATGAAGGTGCATGCCTTAGTGTTTAGGGTGTTGTGCTCATGACTGCGAGATCGTGGGTTCAATTCCCAGACCAGTCGTTGTGTTGTGTTCTTGAGCAAAGCACTTCATTTCACATTGCTCTGTGATCATTTGATCATCTGACATGTGGAACCCATTGCACCTGTACAAGTAATGTCAGTTTCATGGAAGGAGTGAGGTTATATCTACACAAACATTTTTTCACTATAAACAAATTATCTGTGTGGTTGTTCATCAAGGAATTACTGAACCCATACATTGTCTAACGATGGGAGAGTCCATTATATATATATATAATATATATATATATATATCATCATCATCATCATCATCATTTAGCGTCCGCTTTCCATGCTAGCATGGGTTGGACGGTGCAACTGGGGTCTGTGAGGCCAGAAGGCTGCATCAGGCCCAGTCTGATATATATATATATATATATAATATATATATATATATATATATATATATATATATATAATATATATATATAATATATATATATATATAATATATATATATATATATAATATATATATATATATATATAATATATATATATATATATATATATATATATACTGGTCAGTAGTTCATATGTCTAAAAAGAAGCACCCTCTAAAACTTTAGAGCAGTAATAATTAATATAGTGTTTGGTGGAGAGGATGTTTGTTTGTGTGTGTGCACATCATCATCACTAAGATCAACATTTAACATCTATTCAACCCATGCCAGGGGGCCACACCGGGTACCATAGTGTGTTTTGGCAAGGTTTCCACAGCTAGATGCCCTTCCTAACACCAGCGACTTCACAGAGTGTACTGGGTGCTTTTTATGCAGCACCAGCGCCCACACCAATGCTCTTTATGTGACACCTTGGTGCTTGTGTGTGTGAATGTAAATATTTCAGTCTTAACTATTTGAATAAAGTGATGTTTACATTGCTTGCTGATATTACAGTTGGTTGCTCTGTGCTTTAAAGACTTTTGGAATGAATAAAAATCTTTACTTGAAAAACAGGTGAGTGTGGAAACAGGAAAAGCATGCAGCCATAAAACCTGGCATTCGTCTGATTAAAAATTCCAATTTTTAACACGTGTAATTCACATTCATGTCCCAAGACTGAGTTATGTTTAAACTCACATCAGCCTTCATATTAAAAATCTGTAATCCAAAATTTTCCAACCATGACCATCATGTCCTTTTAAAGTCAAAATGTATTTGAGACAATATTATCTTCTGTCACTTTTATTATAAAAGAGCTAATATGCGTTAGAAGAGCACAAATCAGAAATTTTTCAAAGATATTGCTTGGCCTCTGATTCAATTTTCAATTTTTGCATATGCAGCAATATTCAAATTAAAATCTCCCCGCAAATATAAAAGAATAAAAATAAAGATTTACAAAATTTAATGCAATTCATGATAATTTAATGTAAAATAATTAAAAATTAGGATGGATACTTGTCTGTCACTATATGAAGACCACAATTATACCCTTGTAAATTTTTGCTACTCCATCTATTCTCTCTACATAAATTCCTTCATGTACATTTGTAAAAAGTAATTAATTACATTGGTTCCTTAATATCTCTCCTCCAGTGAGATTCAATGGGCTGCATATGGATACTGTCATCATTATGATAGATTTACAAAATTCCTTTTGTGCATATTCATGTCATGAATGTACTTTCTTCTTTCTTTGAGTTATAAGATACAGCAATTATTTTATATAAAATAGACAATGGGTAATGGGTAGTGTTTCAGAATAAATGCTCTCATTCATTACTTGTTCATATTATTTTATTTCGAAAATATCTGCAAAAAATAAAATAATTTTTTTTAAAACTTAATTTTCCCAAACTTTTTATTCTACTGATTAGAATATACAACTGGCAATAATATAATTTTCTGTAAAAATTCTTATCTGAATTTTATGTTTTATACATAGGAGATTATTATTTAGTAAAAAAAAAATGTGTCTACCAAATTCAGTTTCTTTGATTCCCACTGCTCTGCTTCAGTGTACACACCCTATTTTGCTTCTCCACTCATGACTTTCTGAAAATTGTTTCTTGAACAATATCCAGCAGAAAAAAATCTGCAAATTCACTTTTTCAGCACAGGAGGAGTGTCTCTTCCAAATTCTGCCAGATTTTCTAGAATACATTTTATCTGCCTTTAAAGAAAGAAGTAAAACACAGGCCACTTTTGGAACACATCTGATGATGCATATTCCAAATCAGATCTGATATAAGGATCAAATGCATTATGTCTGTGTTGAAATTAAGTATGAATTGCACTTTTCAGAATTGAAAACTGAACAGGACCATCAGATAATAATTTTGAAAATCTCTGATTAGGACTATCAACTTTTCCTATCAAATTTTAACTGTGAGTGAGAACATATTTCAGTAATTTTTGGGAAGTGGTGAAGAAGTATACAATCCTATTTAGAAGCATAAGCACAAGAGGTATAGGATTAACATGCAGAGGAAGAGCAAGTATTCTCAGTACCTGCAGACAAAGATAATTTTTGTACCTCCATCCTAATTAACAGGTGTGATAAGCAAGAACAAAATCTTCACACCTGTACCCAAAAGTGACTGTCCCACTTGTCTCCACCTTTGCTACACCTCTGCTAAGATGAAATCATCATCTCCATCATTTAACATCCACTTTCCATGCTAGCATGGGTTTGGACAATTTGACTGAGGTCTGGCGAACCAGATGGCTGCACCAGACTCCAATCTGATCTGGCAGAGTTTCTACAGCTGGATGCCCTTCCTAATGCCAACCCCTCCGAGAGTGTAGTGGGTGCTTTTACGTGCCACCAGTATGAAGGCCAGTCAGGTGGTACTGGCAATGGCCACAATCAAATGGTGTTTTTTATGAGCCATCTGCACAGGAGCCAGCCCAGGTGATGCAGGTAATGATCTATGAATGTACTTGGTAGCTGGAAAGGAAAAAAATATTTCAATCAACTGTATTATGAAATTTTTGCTTTCATACAAAACTTTTGTTATAAAATGTGAAATAATGTAAAATAATCACTGTCTTTCATAAAGTAGTGGTAACAGATATTTCTAATAAATCTGCAATAACATGTAACTTGAAGTAGAATGTAGTCAGCTCTAGTTCTTACCTGGTACTTGTTTTATAAATGTTGAAGGATGATAAGCAAAGTCAACTGAGACTGAATTTGAATAGAAAACACAGATTGTAACTAAGTTACTCCAAGATTTTTTGGTTATCAGTTGAATTAATGTTACTGCTATTGGCTGTCCTTGAAGTAGTAACAATAGTCATAGATAAAGGATAAAGTTAACTTGGCAAGATCAGAATTTATATATATAAATTCCTTTTGGCCTTTTATGTACTCTCATCTCTCTATCATTCATCTCTCCACAGATTTTCTCTTCTACGTACTGAACTATGTTGCCTGTGTAACTAGAAAAAGCATTTGACCTGTCAAACTCTCATATCTCTGACACTCGTTCTTTCTTGTATTTTGCCATACTGCTTATGTTATGAAGGATGGCATTTGGTGTACTATATACTCAATGCCCAACCCTAGTACTATCCATATCCCTATCTCACTTACTCATCACATGTTCTATTTATAAGGTATAACATCAAACCTATTTGTATTTGATATATTCTAGTATCTATTTTTCTTTACTACCAGTCATCACTTCCTCTCATTGACGTCCATCACTCTCCCTTACTATTGTCCATCTTTATAATTAATTATCATATTCTCCCTCCCTTCACTGTCCTCTCACCCTAATAATTCTCTTTCTGAAATCATACTCTTGTTTTGTTTTCCTCTCATCTTCGTTCTTCAATCATTACTTTTTTTCTTCTATTGACTCTCTTTGTCATGTTGCCTTCAAGAAAAAGACATACCATAGAGTAGTGAGGATTCTCTAATTTCACAGGGTAAAAGACAATGCCACAAGTCCTGGAGCCATGCTAAAATTCTTCCCATATACTTTGTAAAGTGGTTGCTGTTAGAAGGGGCTTCCAGCCATAGAAGCTATGGCAAAAAGATGAAATGTACAACCAAGGCATTGTAGTATTTAGTAACATAAAGGACTTGCAAGCCATTTTCTTTGGAAGTTTACCATTATCTTATTTGCTGCTACTAACTCAACCTGTTCCCCCAGAGGAAGTTACACCAAATTACTTGTAAACAAGATTCGTTTTTTTTCCAAAAAGTATTATAAATGTTGAAAAAATCGAATCTTTTCTCTACTTCAAGTAATAGGGGTAGGTGTCTAGATAATTCAAGGACCTTTATTTACAAAATAAAACAAAGAAAATATCTTTCCTCCAAATAAATTTTGGAAAAAATTCTAAGTGTTGTAGAGCTGTCTCAAATACATGTATACACAACACACAATAATGACAACGATGACGATGATGATGACAATTCTTTTTAATTTTGGCACAAGGCCAGCAATTTTAGGAAAGAGAAAGTTGATTACATTGATGTTAGTGCTCACTAGGAACTTATTCTATCAATCTTGAAAGGATGAAAGGCAAAGTCGACCTTGGTGGAATATGAACTAAGAGCATAAAGAGCTGGAAGAATTGTTGTGAAGCATTTTGTCCAATGCACTAACAATTCTTCTAGCATAACACCTTAATAATAATGAGGATGATGATGATAGTAATAATAATAATAATAGTCATCATGTACATTGTTTTGTCTTGGTATAAAAGATGGGCTACAGCAAACATTCTGCTTAATACCACAGATTTGCTTGTCAGTTGTTTGACCATAACCAGTTGAGCATGTCCCTTAGTGGCTGACGATATGTGCATCTCTGATCACGAGCAGAAGTAGTGGGGGAGCATCATAGCCATGTGTTGAGAGGGATTCTTTGGGGTTTGAATAATTCACCTCTGGAAACATGGGTGGTTCTTTCAACATCCTTAAACAACCCTTATTCAGGGACCTTTTAAGCGGGATGGGCTACTCGACCTGAAGAAAATTCTAACTGGGCCCCACCTGCAAGGTCATGCACTGTTTATCTTGATATGAGATCACCATGTCGTGCACATATGGTTGTGATGCATGTGCCTGGTGTACCCTTATCAGACGGGTAGTCATGATGGGTATATTGGGCTTCGTATATTTTACCCCAGTGTCACTTTGATGGCATGAACTGCTCTCTCACTCAATAATAATAATAATAATGTGTGACTTTTTCATAGAATAATAAACCCAACTGTAGAGATATCAAAAAAGCAAATTTTACGTTAACTATAATTTCTGAATGAGTTCTCTATGTTAATAGTTAACAGAAGGAAAAGTAAAGCCTTTTCCTTTGGAAAAGCTAATATGTTACACAACAATATGTGTCTGGCAATGATTCTTATTCTAACAAAAACAATCTGATTAACCCTCTTATTTTAATCCAGTTCCTAACAATACAAATTGCATATGTGTTCCAATTATCTTTGAAACTAATTAAGAATCTGAAAGAATTTAATAACTAACATTTTTCTTTATCAAGTTGGTGTTTGGAATACATGAAAAGGTTCTTGTATAGAATTATGATGGAATATTTTAGTTTTAATATGACAATTTGAAAATGAAAGATTTTGGATGTCAGGATCAGAGGCAGTCCTCAAGTAGATTAGTAGTGAAAGTGTTCATAAAACTATGACAGTTCCCACATTTAATCATTGGCAAAGTTACTGAACCATAAGGCTTCTATATCCGAGAAATATAAAAATATCTTGAAGCATAAAATATACTCTTTGTAAACCAATGTTTGATACATCTTATATATAGCTGTAGGAGTTGCTGTGTGGTAAGTAGCTTGCTTATGAACCATATGGTTCTGGGTTCAGTCCCACTGTGTGGCACCTCGGGCAGGTGTCTTCTACTATAACCTCAGGCTGACCAAAGCCTTTTGAGTGGATTTGGTAGACAGAAACTGAAAGAAGCCCATTGTATATATGTACATATATATATGTATGTGTATGTGTGTGTGTATGTGTGTATGTGTGTGTGTGTGTGTGTATATGTTTGTGTGTCTGTGTTTGTCCCCCCAACATCACTTGACAACTGATGCTGGTGTGTTTACATCCCCGTAACTTAGCGGTTCGGCAAAAGAGACCGATAGAATAAGTACAAGGTTTACAAAGAATAAGTCCTGGGGTCGATTTGCTTGATTAAAGGTGGTGCTCCAGCATGGCCACAATCAAATGACTGAAACAAGTAAAAGAATATAAGAAATAATCTTTGAATGGTTAACTTCATCTAACTTCCAGTTCAACATTACCTCCAGACCCTTGTTCCTTTTTACAAAATCCACCCTTGTTATAAGCTTTTACATTCTATCTCCTGTTTGAGGAGAATCTGTGAGTAGTGATTTCCTTCCTTCTTTCATCTACCAGACTTGAAAATTTAGCAAAAATCTCATAGGTACTATCCTTCTTGCTTGATAATTGCATAAAATGTTTCCTGTTTAATGAAAGGAAATGTATTACTGCCAGCCTATCCTTAATAAATTATTTATTGTGTCTTGGCACAGAAATATTGTAAATGTTACTAGCAGTAGCTTGTATAAAACAGAAAACTATGATTTTCAAAATAACGAGAATATTGTAATTAAAAGAGAAATTAAAATCACATCAAGAATGCAGATCCAACCAGTTAAGAAAGGAAATGAATAAAATAAAGATTTATACTTAGCTAATTTTACTGATAATTCTTTCAAAGACTTCAAGCAAGAAGTATCAGATGCTAAAGATAATATATAGAGA
Source organism: Octopus sinensis (assembly GCF_006345805.1). Taxonomy (NCBI): domain Eukaryota; kingdom Metazoa; phylum Mollusca; class Cephalopoda; order Octopoda; family Octopodidae; genus Octopus; species Octopus sinensis. The sequence continues at coordinate 136,177,310 of NC_043000.1, forward strand.
GAATACAGAAAATTTAATCATATGACATGACAGGCACAGATTAACTTTCAAAGCTATCAATTAATAATAACTTACTAGCAGAAATAAAAATACACAATATAATATCAAAATGACTAATTAAAAACACAGAACATGACAACCTTTTAATATAATTAATATAATCGGATGAAGCTTCCATAAAGAAATATATAAATAAATACATAAAATAAATCAGAAATTTAGAATTCTATGATAAAATTTCTGCATTAAAAGTGAAAATTCAAAGTGAAAGGGAATTACTTGAATACATTGGAATTTTCAAGAGGATAAAGTGAGCATATGCAAAGTAAGAAAGAGGAATGGAAAGTATGACCTATGTTGTTCGTTCATAGCAGAAAAAAATTACACCCTCTCAAAAATAAAACATAGAAAAAGTATGGAAGCTAAGCATCAACAGATAAGATGGGATAATAAATTAATTTTGCTATTTAGACTTGAGAAATTGTTTAAAACTACACCATTTTTTTTTTAAATATAGGAATGCAGTCATTTAAAATTGAGCAACATTTTTCAAAAGTAAGTTGTGATTGTTCAGGAAATATTATACAATATTGTAGAATATAATTTTGATGCTGAATAAACTCAGGAAGAAGAACCAAAAATTTGATACATTGCAATAAAATGAGAATACCAAATATTGGGAGTGTAACTCTTCACACTAAAAGTTCGCTACAAAAATCTAGAATTTAATATCAAGACTAATTGAGACACAGTGTAAGTTTAAAATTTTGATGCTATATATATATCAAATGCTGCCACCTGTTTCCAAGTGAGGTAATAATTTCCCAGTCTGCTGAACAACTAACAGTCTGGAATTGGAAATGAATGATACTGTTTAGGGAATCTTTGTTTACAAAGCAGCAAACATAGAAATACACAATAACTCAAACAAACACATGCACACAGACATACACTTATATACATGCACACATACACATCATACCTATTTCTTTATTACCCACAAGGGGCTAAACGCAGAGCAGACAAACATGGACAGACATAGGTATTAAGTCGATTACATCGACCCCAGAGCGTAACTGGTACTTAATTTATCGACCCCGAAAGGATGAAAGGCAAAGTCGACCTCGGCGGAATTTGAACTCACAACGTAACGCAGACGAAATACCGCTAAGCATTTCGCCAGCTCGCCATACCAAAACAAACAAACAATTGGAGCCTAATGCAGCTCTTCAGCTTGTCTGCTCCTGTCAGATTGTCCAACCCATGCCAGCATGGAAAATGAAAGTTAAATGATGATGATGACACATACGAGGCCTGATCAATAAACATCAGAACTGTTGCCATAGTAACGAAGCTAAAGCATGCAGAGTGAAGCCGCTTGGCACTGATTGACCTTGAACTTTACTATGCATGTTCACAAAGTTTTAATGTTCTAGCTCCTGTGTAACACTTCTGTTGTTTACAGTGGTACTTAGAAGGAAGGTGTGTAGCATGTGATTGTTGCATCGACCATGTCAGAGAAAGTTGTCTTGGTGATAACTGCTTAGAGGCCTACGCAAAGTTGCTGAAAGTGTATGGAGAGGAGCATAAGAGCTGCACGCAAGTGTACAAAGGGTTCAGACGTTTCCAAGGTGGTTGAAAAATGTTGATATAAATGAACGTTCTGGGAGACCTGCAACAACCAGAACTGAGAAAAACATCACAGATATTAGGGGAAATCGTCGAATCACCATCTGGAGTTATCAGAGTATGCGTAGATTAGTTGCAGTTCAGTTCAGTTCATTATCACTGAAGATTTGGGTATGAGACGTGTGTCTGCTAAGTTCATACAAAAACTAATTTCAGCTGACTAAAAATACACTCAGGTTTCAGTTGCACAAGATCTCACTGATTGTGATGAGAACGATGAAACCTTTTTGAAAACTTTGCGTAGGCCTTTGAGCAGGTATCACCAAGCTTTTGGCAAAATTTGACGCAGATTCTCTGCTCAAGCAATGCTGTAAACATTGAAAGTGAGCTAGAACGTCAAAATTTAGTGTGCATATGCAGTAGAGTTGAAAGTCAATCTGTGCCTAACAGCTTTACTCTGCGTACTTTAGCTACGTTACTATGGCAACAGTTCAGATACTTATTGATCAGATCATGTATATGTATATTTATGACAGGCTTCTTCAGTTTTCATCTACCAGATCCACTCACAAGGCTTTGACATACCTGTTGGTATAGTAGAAGACAACACTTACCCAAGGTGCCACTCAATGTGATTGAACTTCTTACCACATAACCATGCCTGTGGCTATCATGTATTAGAAAGTGAAAAGTTTTTTTTTCAAGCAAAAACAGATCTGGAACAGTGTTTCTCAAAGAAGTTGTTCATGAGATGAAAGTGGTGGGATAGTGGATGAATGTTGTATCTGTCAATCTTCAAAAGTTATTTCCAATTTATATTCTATGTATGAATCATCTGGTAATATTTGGCAGTGAGCTGGTAGAATCGCTAGCATTTCAGGCGAAGTGCTTAGCGGTATTTCGTCTGCCGTTACGTTCTGAGTTCAAATTCTGCCGAGGTCGACTTTGCCTTTCATCCTTTCAGGGTCGATTAAATAAGTACCAGTTACGCACTATGGAGTCGGTGTTATCAACTTAATCCCTTTGTCTGTCTTTGTTTGTCCTCTCTATATTTAGTCCCTTGTGGGCAATAAAGAAATAAATATTAGTGGACACACTAAGGTCAAAATTTAAAACCAGTATTAGGGGTAAAACTGTTGATTTGATATTCCAAGCAGTCTATTGTGGTGAAGGAATTATGTTGAAACAGTGCAAGATGAAAATGAAAAAAATCTTAGCTAAAGAACGAGATAGTCAAGGTAGTTTGTGAAGCACTAATCCTAAAATAATTATCTAACATACCTTCATATAATTGTTGTTTTAATTGATTACCATAAAATAGTGTTATTCTTGGGGCTTGAAAGTTCTCAAAGTATACAAAATATAATAAACAGAAATGTTTGCATTTAGCTGTGAGTTTTTCAGTTTGTTCTTTAGTAAAAAATATCTTGATACTTAAAATATAATTGTTTTCACGATGACACATTATTACCATTTATAGCTTTTCAGGTGTTAATTTCATTTCACATTTGCATTGTACAATGTTACAATATAAGGTTCTTGTTAGTCTTGTCCCACATTCGTTATTTATGACCAATTCAATAATATGTGATGGAAAGTGCCATAGGATACGGATGTTAATAGACAACTGAAAAATATGCCAAAATCAAAGTTCAAATGAGAAAAAAACTTATAGGCGCAGGAGTGGCTGTGTGGTAAGTAGCTTGCTTACCAACCACATGGCTCCAGGTTCAGTCCCACTGCGTGGCATCTTGGGCAAGTGTCTTCTACTATAGCCTCGGGCCGACCAAAGCCTTGTGAGTGGATTTGGTAGATGGAAACTGAAAGAAGCCCGTCGTATAAATGTATATTTGTATGTGGGAGTGTATGTTTGTGTGTCTGTGTTTGTTCCCCTAGCATCGCTTGACAACTGATGCTGGTGTGTTTACGTCCCTGTAACTTAGCGGTTCAGCAAAAGAGACCGATAGAATAAGTATTGGGCTTACAAAGAATAAGTCCTGGGGTCGATTTACTCGACTAAATGCAGTGCTCCAACATGGCCACAGTCAAATGACTGAAACAAATAAAAGAGTAAAAGAATATATATATATATAAAAAGAATTTTTTGTGTAATGAGATAAAAAAACCAAGGCTATGTAGATATTAGAACATTTATAGATAGAAGGTCTTACAGCTGTTTCCAGGATATTTATTAATTATATCCCTTCATCAGAGACGGTGCGAGAGGATGGTTAAGTAATAGTTAATTTAGATAGGATACAAAATAGAGAGTGAGGTGGAGGAAAGAGAATAGAGGTGAGATATGTAGGGATATTGAATTTGTAGATCCATTTTTTAGGCAGAATAGTATACATGTAAGTTTCCAATACCTTTTGAGAAAAATCCAAGATATATATATATATATATATATATGTTAGAAGGTTTGGAGATGATGTACAGGTATTATATATTAGAAGAAATAAGGTAATCAGAAATCTGGATGGTTTTATATTTACAGATATTTATTAATGTCACATGTGTTTATAAATCATGTATTAGTGCTTGCGTCCACTCTAACGATTCCACTAGAGTGGACGCAAGCGCTAATATATGATTTATAAAAACATGTGACATATTAATAAATATCTGTAAATATAAAACCATCCAGATTTCTGAGTACCTTATTTCTTCTAATATATATATATATAAATTAATAAATAAATAATATGCATATATACATACATATATGTATGTACCTACCTCTACATGTATATATACATGCATATATGGGGACAGGACACCAAAAAACGTCGAACACAATGAGAACCGAAAACATAAACACAAAACCAAGGAAATGGACATTTTTTTTTAAATAACGAAAAAATAGAGTACAGGACATACAAAACAAGGAAAATTCCCCTTCTTCAGTCGCCTTAATTTCATATACTCCACGTTTCGAAGGTCAAGGCGATACATGACTTTAATGAAATTTTCCTTCCCGCGAAAACCAAATTAAACAAAATTTGAGATTTTTTGCGGAGGGGTAAGAATGGTAACAAAAAACAGGACAGTAACGACAGTACAAAATATAAACAGTAAAAGACAGGACAGAGAATAACAGTAACTCAAACAAGAAGGGCTGTTAAGCCACAGGGTGCGATGGGTACATTGTTACCATTATATGTTTTTAATTTAGTGCATGCACATTATTTGGTTTTCATTTTGTCGACTACACAGTATAGTAGCATCTGTTGGGCACCCTCTGTAAGAAAAACAGCAACATGACGCAGTTCACTCTGACAGAAATTTGGAATTGGCATGATGCACTACTTGGCATTCACGCCAGAAGCTCCAATACGAAAATTTCAGAGTGTTTGGGTGTCAATCCGGGGACAGAGGAATTTGAGGATATGTACTGAGAGTGATGAAAATCAAACATCCAGTCAATATCATGGTGTTTGGTGTGGTCACTAGTGATAGCGACATTATGCCTCTATTCATCTTCACATACGGCTTTAGACTCAACATAGAGGCCTACATCAAGTGACTGGAGGAGGTATACTGCCCTGGGTTCAGAGGGTGACTGCTGGAAGACCCAGTCATAGCTGTCAGACTATTTCTGCAACCACATCACCCTTAACATCTGGCCACCTTACTCCTCAGACTGCAACCCCCTTGATTATTATGTGTGGGTGTAGTTGAGCGAGAGACTAACAAAAACTCCTTGTAACACCAAAGATGAACTGAAGGCAAGGATTATAGCAGCATTCACCAACTTAAACAAGGAGACCACCCAGAAGAATTGCAGGAGATTCTGAAGTCATATGGAGGCCATGGTTGAAGCCAATGGTGATTTTATTAAATGAATTTACTCTTTAGAGTTTCAAAGTATTTTTATGCAATCTTGGCAAATATATCTGTTAAAATGAGATGTCAGTGTCATTTTCATTTTTGCGTAATTTAGACGACAGTTTATTCACCGCACCTTGTTTGTATGTATGTATGTGTGTGTATACATACATACATACATACATACATACATACATCACCATGACCGATGTTGCTACACATCGCTGGTCACAATGCGCTTTACATTGTTTTAGCCTTCAAGTGACGCCACTGCTAAGCGACCAGGCCAACAGAAGAAAGAGTGAGAGAAAGTTGTGGCGAAAGAGTACAGCAGGGATTGCCACCACATCCTGTCGGAGCCTCGTGGAGCTTTTATGTGTTTTCACTCAATAAACACTTACAACCGCGATCCTACAACCGCGAGTTCGCTGCCTAACCACTGGGCCATTGCGTCTCCACACACACACACACACACACATATATATATATATATATATATTGTATCGTGGGTAAGGCCAAAACAATGCGAAGTAAATGCAAGGTAAATCACAAGAAAACAAATAAGTGAATTAATGTAGACTTACCTTGTATTCAGTATTTCGGTGCTATGACCCCATTTTCAAGAAATGGACAAATGTTGCCGATGTGCGCGTGAGTAAGCGTGTGTGGAGTGGACATGCGCAGAAGGGTGTTGCTATAGCAACCTGCTAGCTTCTTGTAACTACCTTCTCTTGTTGATCTTGGGTTTCTTTTGGTGTATGAGGATGGCCTCAGAGATTCTATATATATATATATATATGTATATATGTATATATATATATATATATATATATATATATATATATATATATATATATATATATATATATATATATACATATATACATATATATATATATATATATATATATATATAGAATCTCTGAGGCCATCCTCATATATATATATATATATATATATATAATATATATATATTATATATATATATATATATATATATATATATATATATATATATATATATATGTATATACATATGTAATTTTTGGGACTGATGGGTGTAACTCAATTAGAGTGTTGAATAAAGCACGTTCACAGTTTGGGCTACCAGGTCTCATCTGCAGTTGGCATACATAATTCTGTTGCATCTACACAAGGAATTATTCAGTGTTAGTTGAGATAATAATGATCTGGGGAAGGAAATGGAAAATATATTTGGCATTAGACTTAATTCAGTACGATGATCGTTTCGACCCCTCCTGTGACTGTCCTTTTATGGGTGAGAAGTTGGGCATCCAATTACGTTGCATTGATCAGTACTGTCTGGATCACACCAGGTACATTCATACATGAAGTGTTGTCCTGCTAAATGTACTGAGTTCTCGCATTCGTGTTGATGTTTGCCCACTGTACAGCAACATGACTGCGAAAACTCGATATATTCAGTGATACACCATTTTATGTATGCATGTACCTGATGTGGCCCATACTGCCCTGATTAATGCAACACATTTGGATGCCCAACATACCACTCTTAAAGGACAGTCGTTGGAAGGGTCGAAATGGCAATCGTACTGAATAAAGACTAATGCCAAATCAACCTTCCATTTCCTTCATTGATTATATATAAATATATATACTACCTGTGACCCATTGGCTCACCAATAATTCAAGGGACCCGAAAAAAACGTATATCTCGGGAATCCGTGGTCCGATTTACGCGAGACTTTTGATATACAGTGTGTATTCACATTTCAATGGTACCTTACTTTCAAAGCATTTCCCCCATTATATGCCGGTTTGGCTATTTATAAAGGTACCTAAAAAAACCCCGTGTATCTTGGTAACCCGTGGTCCGATTTACGCAAAACTTGTTTTATTCCTTTTGTATTCACATCAGCATCCGATTGATTACGTCTTCTACTTTTGTCTCTTGCCCTCTGTTCCGCCAGACGCTCAGCCCTTGCTTTATCAGTTTCAGCGATACTTCTATTCGCATGCCTGTCCCGATCTTGGGTAAACATTTCTTAAAGGACCCGTTCATACTTTGATGTGAAATAATTATTTCAACAGTTTTATTCGAGTGTACTCAACGTACCTCACCTCCAATCCCCCCGCAAACCACTTTCTTCCGGAAAAGAAAAGAATGAAGTGTTGTGGGTACCTCGGAGTTTCCTGAGAAACTTTGAGTTTCCCACCAATAGGGTTTTGTTTCATGAGTTTTTTTTTTCTTTTCCAAGTTATTTCGTAAGCTTTCAACAAATGTGACATCGAAATCACGCGTAAACGGCTCCTTTCCCGAGATAAGGAGAAGATTGGCTGCTATTTCTTGCACGCCCTGCTACCACATAGCAGCTATTTCGGGTTCTTTATCGCAAATAGTTGTTACATGATAGCAGGATGTGCTAAAAAAGCAACCAAATCTCAAAAAAGTATCTATGGAAAAAATTATTTCACACCAAGGTTACGAACGACTCTTTAACGAAATATTTACCGAATTTTTTATGTCATTTTCACTTTAAAATATATTTTAAATATGCCAAAACAAGTTTTTGTAATGGTATTCACTTGATATTATTTTAAAAATATTGTGTGTTTAAAGAAAGCTAAAATATACTTACTGTACGTTGGCAAGTTAAAGTCATAATGTGTCCAATCTTAAGATTAGAGTTTCTTCCCCTTCTAGGTTAAGTTATTTTCGGAGTACTTCCCCATTATGCGCCGTTTTGGGTACTTATACGCCCCAAACCCCAAATATTTCAAGAATCAGTAGTCCAATTTGCATGTAAATTGTTTAATCCCATTTGTATTTACATTTCAGGAGAACCTTAATCCATACTATTTTCTCATTATGCGCCAGTTTGGCTGTGTAACATTGCAAGCAAGCAAGATTGAAGTTCATTTTTAATATAATACACACACACACACACACAAGATATACACATATTTTCATTCAAATATATATATGTATATATACACCTATGCCACTCAAAACATTGCATATGACCCACTGCCTCATCCCTGTAAGCTTGCTGAAGCATGCTCAATGTTTCTTTAGTAAACTTCCTCAGTCTATTTATCTGTCTGTTTGTCTGTTTATCTATTTGTTTTTGTCCATGACAAAATTGCAGACTACATAATACATGTGATTACAAAATTAAATTTCCCAACTTGCAAAGAAAACACAGTGTTGTGACTCAGTACACTGCTTCATGGAGGTCATTGTTAGCTCTCACCATATACACAACTGTGTGCTGCCATCTGTTGGTGCATTACAGAACAAGTCTGGGAAACTTTTGATACCATCTTGTATATATACACATACATAAATGTATATAAAAGAGAGACAGAAAGAGGGAGAGAAACGATAGATTTAATTAAGCAAATAGTGTCCAACATAATAATGAACAAATGAAGGAAAAGTCTTAATAAATAAAATTTTGAAGCAGGCACATGAATGAGGAGGTGCAATGGCCCAGTGGTTAGGGCAGCGGGCTCGCTGTCGGAGGATCAAAGTTTCGATTCCCAGACTGGGCGTTATGTGTGTTTATTGAGTGAAAACACCTAAAGCTCCATGAGGCTCCGGCAGGGGGTGGTGGTAACCCTTGTTGTACTCTTTCACCCCAGCTTTCTCTCACTCTCTCTTCCTGTTTCTTGAGTAATGCTGTGTGGTGGACTGGCATCCTGCCCAGCTGGGGGGAACATATATGCCACAGAAACTGAGAAACCAGGCCCATGAGCCTGGCTAGGCTTGAAAGGGGCATATAATTATAAAAGATAAAAGGCAGATGAAAGGGGACATATACACAGCCTGTACAAAGGCGGTATTCACTGCTGTTTGCTGAGGAGAAAAATTATTGCTTTAAGGTAATAGATGTTAAAAAATACCAGCAGTCATTTTGTTACATCCTCTAGAAGAGTGATGAAAGCATTTTTAGCTTCTTGGCTATCACCAGCAACATGTACCACAGGCTGTGTTCTGAGACTGATTTAATATAAGGAAGTGAAGTCTTCCAGAGTCATATTAGCATTGTCTCTCTTAGAGAACACAGTGTTGATGATGGCCAAAAAGCTAGGAATGCATTTGCTGCTCTGCCAGAAGGTGTAATGAAATGACTTTTTTAACACCTATCACCAGAAGTGAAAATTGTTCTAAAAAATAATCAATAGCAGTGAATATGACCTTTGTGCCGGTCAACTATGTCCCAAACATATTTGAACTGATTTAAATGTTTGTTCTTAATAAATATTTAACTTGCAATTCTGATAATTATGAAAACCATTTTCAGATTTTGTAAAGTGTTGTAAATATTCTTTCACTTAAGAATTGTAAATATTCTTTCCATCTCTTATCTAGCAGTCAAATGTTTGAATTTTCAGGATATTAAAATGTTGGCTCAAAAGTCTTGAGGCAAGGTCCATTTAAGGATTTTTAACATGTATTGTAGAAAGAAACATAATTTTATGCAAGGGTATATACAGTGATCCCTCGTTCATCGTGGTAGATTGGTTCTGAGACTGGCTGCGATAACTGGATTTCCACAAAGTTGGGGCACCATATTTACAGTGTTTATTTAATGTGTATTTGGACTTTTAAAACCCTCCCTGTACTGTCAACAAACCACCCATTACAGTAGTTTATTAGTAACAAGGACAACTGTTAAGCAATAACACTTTTGATTTAAAAAAATAAAGATTGTTGCTGTTACACAGGCCAGGTTACAAAATACAAAGCTGTGATTCGTCGTCTCTCTCCATTGCATCAATCACAGACCGTCTTAAGTTCAAATACCCCTGTATATGCTTTTTTACTATTTTACACTTGTTTTGTTGTTCCTAGACTAGGAAATAATATTTAATATTAATATTTTAATTGATTTAATGAAAAATTTTAGGCGTTCATATATATATATATTTTTAAAATCCGCGAAGTCATGAATCCGCGAAGTAGCGAGGGATCACTGTATTCTGGGTGTGCAAGGTATGTGCTGCACATTCATCGAAAGTGGCAAATTCATTATAAATATTAGCCATACTCATTAATTTTATCACAAATCTTCATGGAAAACTTTTGTTATACCCCTGCTTGAAATTTGGTAGCATTGGGTGTAGCAGCACACTCAATACAGCAACCTTCATGTGCACCTGATTTTATGCATGACATTTCCCTTAGATGTATGGAAATAACTACCAGAATATCATTTTGCCTCTGAGAATGATAGCTAAGATAGATGCCCATCTTATACAAGGGAAGACACATTTATCATTTGTTTTATGTCTTGAAATGGGAGCAAAGTATCAGACCTTACTTAAAACCCCTCAAAGAAGTTTAGAAGACATTACCCTTTTTCCAGGAACCAGATATATTACTAATAAGTGAAGATTTATTTAATAAATTTCTTTATGAAAGCATTGGAAACGGATTTTAATGATTGGTATTTTATCTTTCATAAACCATTCTTTATATTATCTTCTCTTGACCCATAACATTTATTTTATCTTTATTTTCCAATAAGAATAGCAAATAAACAAAGCAAAAACAAACAAACAAAATATAATGGTTGGAGCGAACAAAAGCAAAACAACCAATAGAATAAAGAGAATAATACGATAGAAGGAAAGTAAGACAGAATATGAAAGTCAAATATCAAATTCATTCTAAATTTAATACAGTTTTAAAATATTTTATCTAATAAATCTTTAGAGAAAGAAATTCCTTTGTAGTTGCTATCATAAACATGCTCAGTATGAACAGTCATTAAAACATAGGCTCTTTAGTTTTGGTTAAAATTGCTTTTTCACATCAAGTGAATATTTCTAAACCATTGTATTAACATTTTGTTTTATCAATAAAGTTCTTATTAAAATGATATTTGACATACGGAAATTAATATCTGACAATTGAAATAGATACTTGAGAATTTAACAATATTTGATATTTGAAAATTAATATCTTATCCAAACAATATTAGACTTCATTTAAATACAAAATTAATATTTTCACATTTTCTTACACGGTAGGTTGAGTTTTAAAATTTGTTTATCATATGTTCAAGCCTACAAGTTGGTAGTGTGTTTTACCTTTACGTCAGGTGTATTCCATTAGCATACACACATTCTGTAGTATACACATACAGATACATTTGCATACACACACTTACATACGCACACAGACACACACACACACACACACACACACACACACACACAAACACACGCACATACACACATATTGGATTCTTTATAGTTTCCACCAACCAAATTCACTCACAAAGCTTTGTCACTTCAAGGGCTAGACTAAAAGACACCCAATGTGTTGTGCAGTGGATTGGAACTTGAAACCATGTAATTGAGAACCAAATTTCCCAACAACACTGCCAGATGTAAAATGAAATTCTCTCAAATTCTTGGATGGCTCCATAGAATAATTTGATAGCTTCTGTTACCTATGAGACATAACTAGCAGTGAAGGGGATTATGTTGAATGCATGGGTGGAGTAGAAGAATTTTGGAGAGATTTTACTTATGCAGTAGGCAAAATGATACTCTCTCTCTTTCTCCGAATGAAGGTAGTTGTACGAAGCTTAGGTAAGAAGTGTGATGTTGCATGGTAGCAAAGCATATGTCTTGAATGCAGAGAGTATGCAAAGGCTGGAAAGAAATGAGGTAAGTGTGCCTTGCTGAATGTATAATTTTAATCTTTATGCAAAATGTTGCACAATTGATGGGAGAAAGAAACGGAATATGATAGAAATCAGATGTAGTGCGTAAAAGAGTGGACTATACTGGTATTTGTGATGGGTTTGGAAGATGACACGTGAGCAAAGAAGTGTCATAGTTATCCTGGTGAAAGAAATGGCAGAAAAGAAAGACTGAGCAAGAAATAGGAAGGAGTGATGACAGTTGATATCAGGATACAGAAGATGATAAATAAGGATGATGATCGTGATGACATGTATGTGTATATGTGTAAATGACTGTACGCATGTATATATGAATGTTTGTGTGTGTGTGTGTGTGTGTGTGTGTGTGTGTGTGCGTGTGTGTGTATGTGTGTATGTGTGTGTGTGTTCATGCTTTTTGAAATAAATAAATATAAAAAATAACAGTCATTGACTAATATTGCTTTCTTCTTACAATCTAATAATTTCTGTAGTTATATTTTTGATATTTCTTATATTCAAACGGTTAGAATTAACTTAACTGCTGTTTTTATACTGATTGTAGTCTCTGTGGCATTTATTCTTGAAAGAATTTTAATTTCACATTTTTTTTATATTACTGTTTTACTTATTGATTCAGTAATCACTATATACCAAGTAGTGGTGGGAGAGAGATTACTGAAAAGGTCATAATAAGGTGAAAACATGTCTGGAATTTGTCTCTCTTACATGCTAAATATTCAAATTAATATTAATTATTGACCAATATCAATATATTGTCCTCCACTTCATAATTATTTTGAATTTCTAGTTAGCTTTGTGATGCTCCCGGCATTAAATATGTAAACAAATTCTTATCTTCTCTATTATTGTGGTTTCTTCCTTCAAACTGCTGCTGCTTTGTTAAGCTCTCCACTTCTTGTTTCCTTGATAAATATGTTCTTAATTCTTTAAAATCTTTGTAGATTGTCTTATGATCCTTAGGGCAAATTTTCTTTAGATTTTGTTACTTTCAACAAATTAGGTGTTGCTTGGGGTCTGTTCCATTGCTATTTGCTCCCAACATTGTTGCATGTAACTCTTCTGCCATATTCATAAGTCCACCATGACTTACCAACAAGCTAATATTTAATCCAGTAATTCTGATACGAAAATCCTGACGTGTTGTAAATGATAATCAAATAAAAAAACTTCTATCTAGAACCAATTAAGTATAAGTCTATGAATATATCATAATCACTCCACCCCCATCATCATCATCATTTAACGTCCATTTTCCATGCTGGCATGGGTTGGATTATTTGACAGTAGCTGACCTGCTGAAGAGCTGCCCAGGCTCCAAGTCTCTTTGGCCATGGTTTCTACAGCTGGATGTCTTTTCTCATTGGAGACACATGGCCTAGTGGTTAGAGCAGCAGACTTGCGGTTGAGGGATCGTGGGTTCGAATCTCAGACCGGGCGATGTGTGTGTGTGTGTTTATGAGCGAAACACCTAAGCTCCATGCAGCTCCAGCAGAAGGTAATGGCGAACTTCTGCTGACTCTTTTGCTACAACTTTCTCTCACCCTTTCCTCCTGCATCTTGTAGCTCACCTGCGATGGACTGGTGTTCTATCCAGGTGGGGAACCTATACGCCAAGGAAACCAGAAAACCGGCCCTTATGAGCCAGGCCTGGCTCGAGAAGGTACAAACACAAAAAAATGTCCTTCTTAATGCCAACCACTTTACAGAATGTGCTGGGTGCTTTTATGCAGCACCGACACAGGTGCTTTTACATGGCACCAGTGCAGATGCTTTTTATGTGGCACCAGCACCTGCAATATATATGTATATATGACTTTTTCATCAATGGGGTGATCCTTGACTGCACCATAGTTGTCTCAATGTTTTTCAGTGTATTTTAAAAAACAAAGGTACCTCTGAGAAGGTACAAAAATATATTCACAATGCATTTGTTATCTATTCATTATTCTTTTTACCAGCATTGCCTTACTGGCACCTGTGCTAGTGGCATGTGTAAAAGATTTGAGTGAGGTCATTGCCAGTACCGCCTGACTGGCTCTGTGCCGGTGGTACATAAAAGCACCCACAACACTCTCAGAGTGATTGGCGTTAGGAAGGGCATCCAGCTGCAGAAACTCTGCCAGATCCAGATTGAAACCTGGTGCAGCCATCTGGTTCACCAGCCCTCAGTTAAATCATCCAACCCATGCTAGCATGGAAAGCGGACGTTAAACAACGAGGATGATGATGATGAGGATTCTTTTAAAGTTATACTCTACACAATATGACCAATATACATATTTATGTTTGCATGTGTGTGAGAGGGAGAGAGAGAGAATGAGAGAGAGAGTGTGTGTGTGTCAAGATAGTACCAGCATCAACAACTTTAGTTGTAGTCATAGTAGCAGCAAATGCAACAAAAACTGTCATGCTAAACTGTTTGTCAGAAGTACAGCAGCTCTTGGAGCTAATTTCAAATATAGAAAGATGCCTTCAAGTCATGATGTTCCATTTTCAAAAGAGTAACTTTCACTGATATCAAGTTTGAAGATCAGCAAGATCTGCAAAACAGTTTTCTTCAGTATGAAGACTGAAGCGGTAAGGTTGATGCTTTATTTCTGACATTTCTTTCCCCGTTTTTTTTTGTTTTTTTTTTTACATTTGTTTCTGAAGACTGAGGCAATGAAAGAACTAGGTTCCTGAATCCTGATTTGGAAGTTGAAATTAAAATCTGTTGTGTATGTTCCATTGAATTTCTGAATTCATTCCATTGCAAGAAATGTGAACGAAGTTGCAAATGGGAAAGCTACAGGCAACATTCTTTCATTTAATATCAAGATATATATATATATAATATAAATATATATATACACATATATATATATATGTATATATATGTATGTATATATATAGATAAATAGATACATAGATAGATATAGATAAATAGATAGACATAAATATATATATGTAGGCGCAGGAGTGGCTGTGTGGTAAGTAGCTTGCTTACCAACCATATGGTTCTGGTTTCATTCCCACTGCGTGGCACCTTGTACAAGTGCCTTCTACTATAGCCTCGGGATGACCAAATCCTTGTGAGTGGATTTGGTAGATGGAAACTGAAAGATGCCCGTCGTATATGTGTATATATATATGTGTGTGTATATGTTTGTGTGTCTGTGTTTGTCCCCCCAATATCACTTGACAACCGATGGTGGTGGGTTTACGTCTCAGTAACTTAGCAGTTTGGCAAAAGAGACCCATAGAATAAGTACTAGGCTTATAAAGAATAAGTCCTGGGGTCGATTTGCTCGACTAAAGGCGGTGCTCCAGCATGGCTGTAGTCAAATTACTGAAGCAAGTAAAAGAGAGTAAAAGAGTATATATATATATATATATATATATTTATAAATAAACACACGTTCACACATACACGTGTGTGTGTATGTAGGAACAAGAGTTTTGCTAAAACAGATTTCTAATGAGGAAAATTACAAGTTCACCACATGTAACAAGTGTGAGATGATAGCAATACACATGCCCACATTCCCATACATATACATATATATATATATATATATTATATATATATATATATATATATATATATATATATATATATATATATATATATATATACATACATACATACATACATACATACATACAACATACATACATACATGCATACATACGTGTGTACCGTTGGCGTTTTTTTTTTCCTGTCTTCCCTTCTCTGGATCTTTCCTTCTCCTATGTTTCCGACAAAGAGCTCCGCTCAAAACGTTAAACCCTCCTTCTTTCCTTCTTTCCTGAGCGTCCAATAATACTATATTTGTTCCACGTCCTCGCGTTTTTGTGTTTTTTTGTGTTTTCTTGTTTGGATTAACTTTACATGCATACATACATACATACATACATACATACATACATACATGCATACGTACATATTACAGGCTTCTACTTAATTTCACATCATACATTAAAAATTTCGTTTCTACTTAATTCTACCATATCCTTGAGTTATCCAAAGATATGGGAGGAAGAAATTGTCTAAAGTACTGCTTCATGGAATTGAACTCAGAACCATGCCAAATTTGTTTTAAAGCAGCTGATGCTATACAGACAAGTTCCAATGGATTCTTAGGATTGGCGAAAAAATTATTTGCAACCAATGATTCTAAATGCTGTTAAGTTTTAAAATCTAATATTTAAACTGATAACTGTTTAGAAATGAGAAACTGTGGTTAAATGTCTTTTCATAACATCAAGCAAAATAATGTTTTCCCTGCAAAATACAATTATTTGTTATGGTAAATGTGGAGTTATGACTACAAATCACCTTTAAGGCTGATATTGGGAATGTTGCAAATTATATATTATTAAATGTTACCAAAATGGTACGCAGCTCATTATTTCTGCATAGAATTATTTTTAATAGTTAATAGCTATCAAAACAGTGAGGTTATTGGCATCAATGCAAAAATTCACTATGAAAGTAAAAATTCCTTAAAATATGGTAAAAAAGAAAATATTTGTGCCATTCAGTAAACAGAAATTATGATTTGCAATTTCTACATTCAACCACAAATATATCTATTTGTTCATGTGAGTGTATTTCGTATTTGTTGTTTGTTTGTTTGTGTGTAGGTGTGTTTGCTTTTGGTGAGTATTTGCATTTTGCAGCATATGGGAGTATATGTACTATATGTATATTTGTACACATCTTATGCATGCATATATATATACATAAATATATATATATATATATATATATATCTACACACACATATATATATTTTACCATGATAGATCGTTAGATACTAAATCTTTTCTATTTTCTCTCCCTGTTTATTTTTGTGTTCCTTTCTGTCAAAGAGCATAAGCTCGAAACATAAAAGACTTTCTCACTTCCCGAGCGTTAAACTAATACATCTATTTGTTGCTTACACACCCGTCTTTGTCTTTTGATTTTTTTTGTAAATTCTCACTATATATTTATGTATATATATATATTATATATATATATATATAATATATATATATATATATATATATTATATATATATCATCATCATCATCATCGTTTAGTGTCCGCTTTCCATGCTGGCATGGGTTGGACGGTTCAACTGGGGTTTGGAAAGTCAGAAGGCTGCATCAGGCCCAGTCTGATCTGGCAATGTTTCTACATATATATATATATATATATATATATATATATATATATATATACATATATACATACATACATACATACATCTGTTAACATGCATATATCTACAATTAAGAGGGGTGCTGAAAAGTTGCTGGCTTTAAGGGTATTGTAAAAGGCCTCATTGGAGGCCCAGCCTTCCAAGTTCTTTTACAGGGCTTAGGAAAACTGAAGAATCGCTGCAATAAGTGTGTGAATCTGGGAGAGGAATATGTTGGATAAAATCATAATTAACTGATCCTTCTGTACTTTCTTTCACCCAACGCCAAGAACTTTTCAGTACCCTCTGGTATTAGCATATCTATGTTTATGGCTGAATGTGTACACACATAGACACAGATATGCATACACATATACACACATATCATTATCATTTTCATCATCATCACCCTTTAATATTCATTTTTCATGCTTGAATGAAATAGAAACAATTTGTTGAGGCAAATTTTCTATGGCTGGATGCCCTTCCTATTGTCAATCTTCAATCTCTTCCAAACAAGGTAAAATTTCCCCATGGGCTGATATGTTTTATATTGACATAAGGCTGGGTTGTTAAGGAGTTTGCTTGCAAACTGTTTGATTTTAGGTTCAATCCATAGTGTGGCACCGTGAGCATGTCATCTACTATAGCCCTGTGCCAAGAAAAGATTTGTGATTATATTTGGTACACAAAAATTGAAAAAGCATGTCTCACACACACACATACACACACACACACACATGTGAACGTATGTATGCACACACACATACCAAAGGGTAATCTTCCTAACCACCTTAACATGGATGTTTTGTTAGAAGACTGAATACTGAATTATTAACCTTGAGAGATACCCTCATATAGGTACTTAGTACATAAAAGAACACACAGAGATTGTAGCAGATGAGAGGTGTCTGTCACAGGACCCGATGACAGATGATTCTTATCTGTGTGTGTTATTTTATGCACCAAATGCCTATGTGAGAGGATCTCACAAGGCTAATAATGTTGTATATAGTGTTGTAACAAAACATTCACAATATAATACAGTTCTATATTTAAGAGATGAGGTATTATGTACATTATTTACATTATTTACATTTGACGGATATTTGTCCTCATCTTGTTTGTTGTTAATAATAATAATAACATCAAAGACCAAAATCAGAAATATTAAATTTCTAAATATCTCATAGAGATATGTACGGTGGTGGGGCGATAGAATGGTTGTATACTGTCAATTTAACATGACAGTAGGGGATTACACCACCAGGAAACGTCGATGCTTCCTAGGGCTAAACAGCGGTGGTGTAATCCTCTACTGTCATGTTAAATTGACAGTATACAACCATTCTAACATCAAAGAATACCTTAGGAATGAGAACCCAGGTTTGAAATTTCTCCAAGACACCCAAGAAGGCTGGAGCATATATCAGCCAAAACGTTGTGTTAACAACAAAAACAAGATGAGGACAAATATCTGTCGAATGTAAATAATGTAAATAATCTAAATAATATCCACGATATAAGTTGGATGTAAACATTTCTATGTGTATGATGTATTTGTGTGTGTGTGTATGTGTGTATCTATGTGTATGATGCATTCGTGTTTGCTTCCTTGTGTTGACATCACTTGGCAGCTGTAAATGAGTGTCACCCTCACACATCATGAGGAAATACTACCTTACTTGTAATCAAGCAAGGGTTGGCAACAACAAGCCAAGGAAAAATGTAAGCATGAAAAAGTGGACATTAAAATGATGATGATGATTGTGGTGGTAGTGGTGGTGGTAGTAGTGGTGGTATATGTTTGTGATGAGCTGGCAGAAACGTTAGCATGCTGGGCGAAATGCATAACCGTAATTCGTCTTTCGCCCGCCACTACATTCTGAGTTCAAATTCCGCCGAGATCGACTTTGCCTTTCATCCTTTCGGGGTCGATTAAATAAGTACCAGTTATGCACTGGGGTCGATATAATCGACTTAATTCGTTTGTCTGTCCTTGTTTGTCCTCTCTGTGTTTAGCCCCTTGTGGATAGTAAAGAAATATGTATATGTTTGTGACGTCATGTATGTGTGTGCGCGTGCGTGCACGTGTGTGAGTGTTTGTGTGAGTGTGTGGGTTTATACTCGTTACTCTTTTACTCTTTTACTTGTTTCAGTCATTTGACTGCGGCCATGCTGGAGCACTGCCTTTAGTCGAGCAACTAGACCCAAGGACGTATTCTTTGTAAGCCCAGTACTTACTCCATCGGTTTCCCTCGCCGAACCGCTAAGTGACGGGGACATAAACATGCCAGCATCGGCTGTCAAGCAATGCTAGGGGGACAAACACAGACACATAAACACACACACACATATATATATACATATACACGATGGGCCCTCCTCAGTCCCTGTCTACCAAATCCACTCACAAGGCATTGGTTGGCCCGGGGCTATAGTAGAAGACACTTGCCCAAGGTGCCACACAGTGGGACTGAACCCTGAACCATGTGGTTGGTTAGCTAGCTACTTACCACACAGCCACTCCTGCGCCTTATATTTGCACTTTCAAGCATCTTGCTAGAAGAATTAAAAAGTTGATTCTACCAGTGTTACATAATGACGATGGGTTCAGTAGAGGCCTAGTAAGAGGAGTGTATGATAGAAGGTGGGAAAAGTCCTGGAAGCTTATCTCCCTGTTAGTAACAAATGAAAATGTTTCTATGCACATGCTAACATTAGACTTTATGAAGTGTATTATATATAGTTGTTGAAGGCAGAAGAAATTTAAGAGTAAGAGAGATAAATTTGATGGATGCAGAAGAAATGCAAGAGAGAGAGAGAGATGAATTTGGTGGATGTTTTACATTAAATTCTTTTGAAAGGGTGAGCAGAGAAGAGCTGAGAAAAATGCTGGGTATAAAAGGATATAGTAAATGTGACAGTGACATGAAGATGTAGAGTGAAATGATAAACACCTGCTTGTTGAAAAAGTATTATGAATTGATGGCAGAGTTACATGTAGATACTACACACACAAGTACACATGTATGTATGCCTTTAAAAACACCCACACTTATGCACAAGCACCTATATAGGTACATACGTGACTGTGGCTAAGTTATTCACTTTAGAACCTCATGGTCTCAGGTTCAGTCCCACTGCATGATAATTTAGTTGCTTTCTAATAAAACCCAGGGCTGATTTGTAACATGTGAGTGAATCTCGTGGACAGAAACTGCAAGAAGTTCATATATATATATATATATATATATGCATATATATATACACTTTTACTTGTTTCAGTCATTTGACTGTGGCCATGCTGGAGCACCGCCTTTTAAAAAAGAATTTGCTTCACGAATTTGCGTGTCATCCTTGCGCAGGGGCCATGCTAATCTTCTCTGTATCGTTCCAATTTTAGAACATCGACCTCAGTGCTTTACTGGTACTTATTTAATTGACCCTGAAAGGATGAAAGGCAAAGTCAACCTCAGTGGAATTTGAATTCAGAACATAACAGCGGACAAAATACTGCTAGGCATTTCACCTGCTGCACTAGTGATTCTGCCACCTTGCCATCCTATATATACATATAGGCACAGGAGTGGCTGTGTGGTAAGTAGCATGCTTTCAAACCACATAGTTCTGGGTTCAGTTTCACTGCATGGCACCTTGGGCAAGTGTCTTATTCTATAGTCTCAGTCCGACCAAAGAATTGTGAGTGGATTTGTTAGATGGAAACTAAAAGAAGCTCGTCATATATATATATATATATATATATATATGTATGTATGTATGTGTATATGTTTGTGTGTCTGTGTTTGTCTGCCCTGCCAACATTGCTTGACAACCGATGTTGGTGTGTTTACATCCCCATAACTTACTGGCTTGGCTAAAGAGACCAATAGAATAAGTACTAGGCTTCCAAAAGAATAAGTCTTGGGGTTAAGTCAATTTGTTCAACTAAAGGTGGTGCCCAAGCATGTCCACAGTCAAATGACTGAAACAAATGAAAAAATGAAAGAGAGAAAAGAATATCTGTGATGGTGCATGACTTAGTGGTTAGGGTAGTCACCTCATGATCCTATTAAGGTTGTGAGTTCAATTCCTGGCAGGACATTGTATCTTTGAGCAAGATGCTTTATTCCATGTTACTCCACTCCACTCAGCTGGCAAAACTGAGTAGTGCTGGTATTTCAGAGAGCCAGCTTTGTCACATACAGTGTGTTATGCTGAATCTCCCTGAGAACTACACAGAACGAAAAAAAAAACAGCCAGTACACATTGCAAAGTGGTAGGCATTAGGAAAGGCATCCAGCCATAGAAACCACACCAAAATTGATATTAGAGCTTGACATGGTTTAGCAGTTTGATGGATGCTGTCGAACTATCTGACCCATGCCAACATGGAAAGTGGACATTAAGTGGTGATAATGATGAAGATGATATATACACATACTTATCTATCTAGCTATCTATCTGTTTGTCTGTCTGTTTATCTATCTATCTATCTATCTACATATAAAAATTACTGGCACTCTGTTGGTTATGATGACAAGGGTTCCAGTTGATACGGTCAATGGAATAACTTACTTGTGAAATTTACATATACGTGGCTGAGCACCCGACAGATATGTATACCCTTAATGTAGTTCACTGGGAACTTCAGCATGACTTAGAACGTGACAAGGTTGGCCTTGTTTGAAATACAGGTATTACTCATTTTTGCAGGCTGAGTGGACTGGACCACTCAAAACCACAATCTTACGATCATGATGCTGACACACTAACCACTAAGCCACGCGTCTCCATATATTCCAATTATATAAGACATTTTTCAACTGCAAATTCATAAACTCATATATTCAATAGTTGTTACTCAAGCAGTTTGCTTCTGCATTAATCTGATTTTCTTCATATTATATTCTAATTATGTTCAAATTGCATATTATTTTCTAATCTGCATTTTCCCATACTGCACTTGTTTTTGGTTTTCTTTCAATCATATCCTATGGTTTAAAACAAAAGTTGTAACATATCCAGCTGTTGGGTTTTCCACACTACTATGGGGTCAGAAAACTTGTTCAATGAACCAATGTCAAATACATCAACTTGAAATGTTTTATCAAACAAAACTGATAATGATTTTAAACATCAAATAGGAAGACGTATGTTACAAACAATGAAGTACTGTCAAGAAGAGAAACTGTGGAAATCTAAACCAATCATAGGCAATCTGCAGCTTGCAAGACTTTCTGAATGATTTACATCATCATCATCATCCTCGTTTAACGTCCGCTTTCCATGCTAGCATGGGTTGGACGATTTGACTGAGGACTGGCGAACTAGATGGCTTCACCAGGCTCCAATCTGATCTGACAGAGTTTCTACAGCTGGATGCCCTTCCTAACACCAACCACTCTGAGAGTGTAGCGGGTGCTTTTATGTGCCACCGGCACGAGGGCCAGTCAGGCAATACTGGCAATGGCCATGCTCAAATGGCGTTTTTTATGTGCTACCTGCACAGGAGTCAGTCCAGCGACACTGGCAACGACCTCGCTCAAATGTTTTTTCTTGTGCCAGTAAGGCGATGCTGGTAACGATCACGCTCGAATGGTGCTCTTTACATGCCACTGGCACAGATGCCAGTTTGCTGCTCTGGTAATGATCATGCTCGGATGGTGCTCTTAGCGCTCCACTAGCATAGATGCCAATCATTGAATTTGATTTTGATCCGACAAATAATTACCTTGAGATCTTTTTGTAGACTGGCTCACACGATGACGTGTCAGTTTTGATGTTGCCCACTTCTTGGAAAAAGGTTGCCTGTCTCTGATCTAAGCATTAACTCTGGTGGTTAGGATATGTGAAAAGAATGCCAAACCTTAGAATACCCAATGAATCATGTAGACTAGGCTTCTGTGATATGTTCGAGAAGTGTATGTCATATTTCGACAGCTTATCCGAGAGTTCCGAAAACATTATGGAACATCATAAGAAGTGAAGACAAGCAAGCAGAGAATGTATGGTTGTAAGTTGTTCAATACCAGCAGGCTGAAGATAAAAGAGAAGGAAATAAAGAGACCAGCAGTGACTTCTTAGACAGATAGTGTCTCTGCAGCTTCAGTGCTGGCTCAAAGATCAAAAGTTCAACTTAACTATCAGAATGTACTTCTATGAAAAATGAAAGCATCATCAACAATGGTAAATAAAGGAGGAGGGGGAGAATAATTATGAAAATATCCCTGACTTCAATGCAATTCCAAAGGAAGAACAAATGTGTGTATATTTGTGTGTATACAAGGAAGTGAGTGTATATCTGTATATGTTTGTGTGTGTGTTTATTAACTCATTAGTTCAGCTGGTTATTTATGTATTATTTTCTCCTTTCCTTAGGTTATCCTATCAATATATTCACTTCTTATCTGACTTGAATCTTTCACTCACCTTTATACACACATTCTTAAATAATATATTTCATTACATATATACATATAAATGCACATATTTATATCTGATCCTATAATGCAGACATTTACACACACAAACACACACACACACATTTGTTATTCTTAAACAAGAATGTTGTCAACAGTGACTTCGAAGTTTCAGCCAGCTTAACCAGCTAAGAATGATAAATTTGTACTCTAGAAAAGTATAGAGTAACTCATCAGATTAATGTAAAATTGTTTTTACTATAATTGTACATAAAAACAAACATTAATATAGATAGATAAATAGATAGATAGATAGATAGATAATAGATAGATAGATAGATAGATAGATAGATAGATAGATAGAAAGATAGATAGATAGATAGATAGATAGATAGACAGACAGACAAATAGAGAGGTAGATAGATAGATGAATTGATAGACAGGCAGACAGACAGATAGATAGATTGATAGACAGACAAATAGAGAGGTAGATAGATAAATTGATAGACACACAGACAGACAGACAGACAGATTGATAGATAGAGATAGATAGATAGATAGATAGAAGATAGATAGATAGATAGATAGATAGATAGATGGATAGATGGATAGATAGATAGATAGTTATATAGATAGATAGTTATATAGATAGAAAGATAGATAGATAGATAGATAGATAGATAAATAGATAGATAGATAGATAGATAGATATTATCTGAAAGCTATCTCTATAAGGGATCATAAATGGCAAAGTAAAAATGGTTTGGCTATGCATGATGCATGGACAATAACATTCAATGTTTATAAAAACGCATGTTGATATAGCTATTATGCACAACAACTAAATATAGAAATCTGGATAAGAAATTCCTAAGTGCAGCTCGAATACAATGCAGCTTAATACTGCAGAAATCAATATGAGGTAAAATGTGCCCAAAATGCAATGCAGTAGTGATACATAAGAGCTCTTTTAGCATTTCAGTTATATATGAAACTACTTTATATTCTGTTGTAAGGGGCTACATTTTAAATCATAGCTGAAAAAATTGTGAACTCCAGCAGTTATACTGGGCTGACTCTTTGACAAATCAACTGAACTTTTTCTGGATATATTCATCTGTCAGTAAATAAGTCATAGCAATTGCAAAGAGGGAAACAACATGACTGGTAAATGTTTTCTTTGTTAGCACTTATTGAAAGATTCCAAAGGATGTGAGAGAACAAGTGATGTTATCTCTCTTGTGCCTGCTAACTTACATGTTCATAAGGGTTTTATTCACACTTGTAAAACCCTGATGGATTTCATTTGAGAAAAATTGGAGATGTCTAATTCAGTATAATGGCTGGTATGCTAATATGATGATTAAAACATAGAATTGCTATTGGAACAATAGTTCTGATTTCAAATTAGTAATTGCTCTCCATGATCTGGATTTAAATTCCAGCAGGTCAAGGTATCCAAATTTTGGTATTTATCAGAGCTTAGTATGAAGAAAGACAAAATGGTTTCAAATAGTCAATTGCCTCTTGAATTTTCCCAGATGAAATCCATCAGGGTTTTACAAGAGTTAATAAAACCCTCATACACATGTAAGTTAGCAGGCACATTAAAGATAACATCACCATTTCTCTCACATCCTTTGGAATCTTTCTATAAGTGCCAACAATAAGTCCCAACATTATATATAATATATAATATATATATCTATATATATAGTTGGAATTTACAAAAAACAACCAACATAGGCACATGAGTGGCTGTGTGGTAAGTAGCTTGCTAACCAACCACATAGTTCTGGGTTCAGTCCCACTGTGTGGCATCTTGGGCAAGTGTCTTCTGCTATAGCCCCGGGCCGACCAATGCCTTGTCAGTGGATTTGGTAGAGGGAAACTGAAAGAAGCCTGTCGTATGTATATATATATATATATATATGTATGTGTGTGTATGCGTTTGTGTGTCTGTTTGTCCCCCTAGCATTGCTTGACAACTGATGCTGGTGTATTTACGTCCCCGTCACTTAGTGGTTCGGCAAAAAGAGACCGATATAATAAGTACTGGGCTTACAAAGAATAAATCCCGGGGTTGATTTGCTCGACTAAAGGCGGTGCTCCAGCATGGCTGCAGTCAAATGACTGAAACAAGTAAAAGAGTAAAAGAGTATGGGACGAAGACAGGTGTGTAAACAACAAACAAATGTATTAGTTTAACACTCAAGAAGTGAGAAAGTCTTTTATGTTTTGAGCCTATGCTCTTCAACAAAAAGGAACATAGAAATAAGCAGAGGGAGAAAATATAAATGGTTTAGTGGCTAGTGATCAATCATGGTGAATGCCAGACAGAGGTGGTCAGACAGGAGAGCCAGGAAGAAGGGGAGATAAAAAAAGTAGTGGTGATCCCAAATGAAGTTGCACATGCCTGTGTATGTGAGGGCATATATGTGCATGTGGATAGGGGCTGGTGACCTTGATGTCTCCATGTGTGCATGTGTAGGTGTGTGGATGATGGTGTGGTTGCTGGGAAGTGGTCAGTGCTAGTGTGAGCAGGGTGGTGCAGTGTGGTGTGGTATAGTGGTATGTGGTGAGGTGGTGTGTGGTATGGTGGTGTGGGGGTGTGGGGAAGCGAGAGTGGGGGAGGCAAGGGTGTGGTGTGGGTTGGGGTCAGAGTGGGGTATGCCAGAGTGGGGTTTGAGGGTGGGGGTGGAACTTGTGGGAGTGGAATGTGTAGGGATGGGATGTATTGAGATGGTGGGGCAGGAATGTGTAGGGATGGGGTAACGATGGAGGGGGTGACAATGAAGAGAGAGAGTGGAAGGGTGAAGGTGGGTAGGAGTGAAAAGAGGAAGTAGGTGTCAGAACATGAGAAGAGAGGAGAGGTGGGTGGGTGGGAGTGAAGGGAGGAAATAGGTGGTAGAGTAAGAGAAGAAAAAAGAAAGGGGAGGGGTTAGATGAAGAGAGGAGGAGAGTTGAGCCCATGTGTATACACATACACACATATATTTAATTTTTAGTTGATGAATCTAAAGAAAAGGGTAGCACCGATGACTTTTGCTATGACCAGTGAGCTTGATGTAGTTTATGTCCCATTGAAACCATGACATGAATAGAAAGAAAATTTCAGAGATTTGATATTCTGGGGAGGAAGGACTGGAAAGGTTATTATTATAGAGCCAGGGGTGGAGGTTGGGTGCAAGAGAGGATGATCCGAAGTAGAGAGATAAAAAAGTCGGGAGTGTCTAAATGGAGAAAGTACAAGACCAGTCAGTTCTGAGGAACAGAGGCCATTATAGTAGCAATAAAAAATAGAGAGGGGGGACAGCATGCCTGTGGTCTTACTGTCTTCTTTCTTTGTCTTTTCTATCAGATTAGATATTCCTAAATGCAACTTGAATGTGATGCAACTCAATGCTAGAGAAATCAATAAGATGTAAAAAGTGCCTGATGCGCAATGCAGTTGTTGTTTAAGAGATCTTCCCGCATTTCACTTTCATATGATATTGCTTTATACGATACTGTAGTTTTTTAAAATTTGTAACTGCAAAAAATTATGGAAACCACTGACAAAACTGGGTTGACTGTTGAGTGGCTCTTCACTGGAAGTGCTGCAGGATGTCTGTGTGCATAGCAGCTGTAATCCATTGTGGGCCTCACTTGATCTTTCTTGAATGTCAGTAAATGTTGAGGACTGAAATATTTTCTGGTCCTGAAGAGAAGGACCAGTCTTTGGGATGCAGTACTAGTTATGTTATAGATGTGCTTTCAATAGGAAAGATCCTTGGTGATGATGAGCGCTTGTGTTTATTCTTTACTCGTAAAATGTACAAGACTTAGGAATTTCAACTGTGTTTCGTGGTCTGCTACCATAAGAGCTCCTTTATAGGATCCAGTTAGCTCAAGACATCAGGAGGAACCACGTCCGGTTTTGGCCCCTACTCCTGTACCATTTTGACGTGGTGGGGCCCCCACTTCAGAGGTGTCTTCAGCTCTGGTGTTGGGTGAATGTCATCTTTCTTCTGTTCCCTGGCCTCTTCGATGTAGTGTCAACAAGTGTCAGCGGGTGACTGACTGACTTGTCAAATTTTTTCCCTTTAAATTCTACTGGAGTTGTTCTCAAGGTTTCTGTTCATCGAATTGATGCAGGTTTGTTGTGTGGTATTTAGATTGTGTGCTTTATGCATACTTAGAGAAGGTTAAGGAGAAATGGAAGGTCATATTATTTGCATAAAAATGAGCATTGTTTGATTAATTAATTGATGTTAGAAGGAAGAGTGTGGGACACAAAACCAAACTCTGAGGAACATCA
Organism: Octopus sinensis; assembly: GCF_006345805.1. Classification (NCBI taxonomy): domain Eukaryota; kingdom Metazoa; phylum Mollusca; class Cephalopoda; order Octopoda; family Octopodidae; genus Octopus; species Octopus sinensis. The sequence goes on from NC_043000.1 coordinate 136,205,343, forward strand.
GAATTGAGAGTGAAGCCGAAAGTGCCCCATCAACTGATGCTGAGATGGTGCAATCCAATAGGAAGTACTAATCCAAGAGATGAAAGTAAGCTGAGAAGCTTTGACAGGATATTCACATGCTAAACATTTTTTCACGCTAAGAGTTGCTGAAGTATGGAACAAACTGCCGGCATCAGTTGTTAGTTGTCAGAGCACAGCATCCTTCAAAACTTCCATGCTTCCTGAGATTCACCAACATTACACCTGATTTTCTCCCCTCCATACACACGTAAGCATGTATCTGACTCATACACTGTTCACTTCCCAGACTTTTGTACATTACTGCATATGCTTTAAATGCACTTTAGACAAGTTGTGGTGCACCTGAGCACTGTATACAATAATTTCATTATTTATTATTTAAATATACTTCTCTAGAACAATGACATTGTTTTTACTG
>NC_043000.1:136210781-136225781 GCF_006345805.1 Octopus sinensis
TCAAGCTCCTGGAGAATTAATAATAATAAACAACAGACTTACTACATAATTGTTAGATGAAAAGAAGAAGTGGAAATCAACAAAGTAGATATATATTAGGACCTGAAGTGAGTGATAGGCAGATTCTGGGGTCGCAGTAAAAGTGAGGTTGTACCAATTGTTTTTGGAGTCTTAGGTACAAGTGGGGACAGGCTCAAAGAGTGAACAGAAAAGATTGGTTTGCAGAACCACATAGGATACATGCAACTGGCCTGCTTGTTAGAAAAGCAAAGATTTGAAAGTTCTTGGATGGTTGAGGGCAGTGACTTGTTATCCAAAAGTGAATCCTTTTAAATTCCATCGAAGGTGTAAGATGCCAAAAAAATTTTAAATAATAATGATAATAATGATATTAAAAGCCCTTTCTGTTACAGGCACAAGGCCTGAAATTTGGGGGTAAGGACTAGTCGATTACATCAACCCCAAATGTTCAACTGATACTAAATTTATTTATTCCAATAGAAGGAAATGAGAAGTCAATCTTGGTGGGATTTGAACTCAGAATGTAAAGACAGATGAAATGCTACTAAGCAGTTTGTCTGGTGTGTTAATGATTCTGCTCATTCATCACCTTAATGATGATGATGATGATGATAATAGTGATGATAAAAAAAATTGACAAAATAAAAAGATTATACTAGTACTGTTAATAATAATTATAGTAATTCTGTTGTGTCTGGGGAGAATCATTTTCTTTTTGTGCCTTATAATTTAACACACTCACTGGTAAAATTGACTATTGAAAGACTACTGAAAAGGTTGCAAGAGGCAATGAAAATTTTAGTCAAATAAAAATAAGAAATAAGTGGAAATTTTACCGGTGAGTGTGTTAAATTATAAGGCACAAAAAGAAAATGACTCTCCCCAGACACAACAGAATATGCTTTGACACACGAACTCACATAAATAATCTTACAAGCCAAATCCAAAAATGACATTATAGTAATGTTAGCGTAATACCAAGAGAAATAGAAATAATAATGATGACATTGATAATAATAATGTGATAATAATAATAATAATGATGAACATGAAATTAATAGCAATAGTAATAATAATGATGATGATGATTTCTTTTATTTGCTACAAGGGCATCTGATGAGGAGTATATTACAAGGACAGTCTACAATTTGAGTGAGTTTACATAAAAGATGAGAAGGAAGAGATGGAGTAAGAGATGAAATAAAATGCATATATCGAATACAAAATGTATGAACAAGATGATGCAATTTTCCTGTTACAAGAAAACCCCAAATAGGACCAGTCAAGGAATTTTACACATCAAAGATCAAGCTGACCACTAAAGGCACAGATCTTGCCCAAGTGTTGTTCTTCAACCTACATTCAAGGAGTTGTTCTGTTCATCCTGATAGCTTTTGCGACAGTCACTCACCTTGACAAAGTTATTGAGGTAGTGCACTTCCCTCACCATATTTAATTTCTTTACCACATGGAACTTAAAAAAACATTGTTGTTCGTGGCTGTGTGGTAAGTTGCTTGCTAACCAACTACATGGTTCCGGGTTCAGTCCCACTGTGTGGCATCTTGGGCAAGTGTCTTCTGCTATAGCCCCGGGCCGACCAATGCCTTGTGAGTGGATTTGGTAGACGGAAACTGAAAGAAGCCTGTCGTATATATGTATATATATATAAGTGTGTGTGTATGTGTTTGTCCCCCTAGCATTGCTTGACAACCGATGCTGGTGTGTTTACGTCCCCGTCACTTAGTGGTTCGGCAAAAGAGACCGATAGAATAAGTACTGGGCTTACAAAGAATAAGTCCCGGGGTCGATTTGCTTGACTAAAGGCGGTGCTCCAGCATGGCCGCAGTCAAATGACTGAAACAAGTAAAAGAGTAAAGATGAAAATGACTATCCTTGATCCTCTCAGTCCTCTTCACTACACAACTTCTTTCACCAGAGCAACCAGCCCGAGAATCACTTCTTGCCTCATCTTGTTAATCACGGGAAGTGGGGTAATCTTCATGATAGACTTGGCTGATAACTCGATTCCTCCTACATGTGATAACAGCTTTCCAACAAGATTACATGAGTAACCAATGAAGTTTACATGAAACATGTTGCATAAAAGAAAGGTGCATTCAAACAGTATTGTTTATTTCCAGTCTTCTTTATAAATATTCTTTTATTCTTTTACTTGTTTCAGTCATTTCAGTGAAAGAAATCAGTCCCAGGACTTATTCTTTGTAAGCATAGTACTTATTCTATCGGTCTCTTTTTCCCAAACTGCTAAGTTACAGGGTCATAAATACACCAACACCAGTTGTCAAGTGATGGTGGAGAAACAAACACAAGCATACATACGCACACACATACACACACACACACACACACATATGTATATATGACGGGCTTCTTTCAGTTTCTGTCTACCAAATCCACTCACAAGGATTTGGTTAGCCTGAGGATATAGCAGAAAACACCTGCACAAGGTGCTATGTGGTGGGACTGAACCCAGAACCATGTGTTTGTGAAAAAGCATCTTACCACACATCAATATTCATTGATTCATGCATTGGAGGATTACAAACTTTCTTGAAAACAGGTGTGTGTTGGTATCAGGAAGGGCATCCATCCATACAAAATTCTGTCCTAACTTTTTCTTGTTTGACCCATGCAAGCATAGAAAACTAACCATTAAAAGAATGATGATGATGATGAGAAGGATGGCAATGATGATGGTGGTGATGATAATGATGATGATGATGACGATGATGACACCATTGAACTCAATACATTTTTTTTCTCTTTTCATTCTCTCTCAATTTGTTTCCTCTTATTACTTTCTGTTGAAGAGTATAAGCTCAAAATGTAAAAGACTTTTCCATTTTTCCCAAGCATCAAACTAATACACTTGCTTATTGTTCCAACACCTGTCCTTGTCTTTTGTTTTTCTATGGCTGCAGTCAAATGACTGAAACCAGTAAAAGAATAAAAGAATATATATATATATATATATACATGCACACAAACACACACACACAAATACATACATGCACAAACATAAGTCGTTGTGTGTGTGTATATATATATATATATATATATATATACACAACGACCTTGAACTCACAAGATTAAACAAGAGAGAGAGAGAAACAGGCAGAAACAAGTAAAATATCACTTGTATTTGAACACTATGCAAATATTCATTTAAACAACTTTTCTTTTAATTTTTCCAAAATTTGATTGTTTTCCATACTTACGAGGGGCGTTCAATAAGTAATGCCCCTGACCCACTTCCTATAGCAGTAGAGCAACGAAACCTGGCACAGTTATTAGTCTTTGTCTACATAGGAAACACCCAGATTTACGCATTTCTCTCATCGTTTGATGCAGCTCTGGAGACCGTTTTTGTAGAAGACCCCAGCTTGGTCCTCCAACTGCAACGTGACTTCAGAAATCAAGGCTGCATCATCTGGAAAATGCTTTCCTTTCAAAAACAACTTCATGGCTGGGAAGAGGTGAAAATCAGAGGGTGCAAGGTCAGGAGAGTAGGGGGGATGGGGTGGAGTTCATAGCCGCACGCTTGTGCTTCTGATCTGGCGACAAGCGAGTTGTGGACCAGAGCGTTGTCCTGCAGGAGGAGGATGCCTTTGCTGATCTTGCCCCGCCTCTTGATTTTGATAGCTTCTCTTAATTCCTCAAAAGGAAGCATAATAGGCTCCTGTATTGTGGTACCCTTTGGCCAGGAAATCTGTCATTACTACTCCGTTCTGGTCCCAGAAGACTGTGAGCATGACCTTGCCAGCGGAGGACTGTACCCTTGCCTTCTTTGGAGGAGGTGAGTCACGGTGCTTCCACTGCATTGACTGGGCTTTGGTCTCTGGATCATAGTGATGGACCCAGGTTTCATCCTGTGTGTATCAGTCTTTTGAAAAAATTTTGACTTATCTCTTGGCACATCTCCAAATTCATCGCTGTGCACTCGACGCGTTCTTGCTTCTGGAAAGGTGTGAGCAACCTGGGAATCCATCTTACAGACACCTTTTGCTTATCCAAATGGTCATGAATGATAGTTTCCACAGACCCGGTACTAATCTTGACCTCATAGGCTATTTCGCGAATAGTTATGCGTCGATCTTCCAAAATGGCAGCCTCAACTTGACGGACAGATACCTCATCAATGGCAGAAAGGGGGCGACCAGATCTGGGAGCTGTTTCCACAGAGATCCGACCATGTTTAAATTCACGATGCCAGCGTTTTACAAGGTCATATGATGGGGCATCCTCACCATAAGTTACTTTCATTTCATCAAAAGTCTTCCGTGGTGTGCGTCCTTTCAAATACAAAAACCGGATCACTGCTCGACACTCAACAGGCTCCATTTTATACTTGACTCAGTTCAAACACCTGTAAATCAGAAACCGCAATTAGTCCAGAGCTGTAATTTGCCACTTAATCTATAGAGATATAAATAATTGCACATGCAAAATAATGCAAGTGGGTCATAATTGCAAGTGGGTCAGGAGCATTACTTATTGAACGTCCCTCGTACAGTTGAAAAAGTCTCAATGACTGAAACTGGTACTGAAATGTTTTTTATAAAATTATTTTAGCATTTTCTATCTTGACTTTTTTTTCCATAAATATATACAAGAAAAAAGCAACAAAAATGGATCAATATTTCGGTACAATTGTTTCGTACGAAGATCACCTTTATTAAGGCTGCAAATATTGCAGCAAATACAAGTGACCCGTACTCATCAGCCGAAAAAACATCTGAGTTCTCAAAACATCTTAGTGGGTGAAGCTACACTCCTGAAACATCAGGGATAGTTCTATAAAAATCAGATTTAGATAATAAACGGACTTCCAAAGTTCTTTAATGTTGCACAGTCATATAACAGGCTTTAAAAAAGTATTTTAAAAAACCTCTTAGTTTCACAGAAATTGAAAATGTAAATCCATCCATAATAATGAAGTAGGTTTGAATTCTGGAGATATGAGGAGAGATTTCATACTCACAGACGATGTATTTATCCATAATTAATCCATAATAAAGTGGGTTTCCTGATGTATGATGGTATGCTGGTTGCATTTCTGATCATTTCTCAAAACTGCTATGTTAGAATTAGTTGAAGGAAATTTAGTGGTGCATAGAGACAATCACTCACATAGGGTATAATGGGGTAACTGAGAGGAAATGGGGTTGTAAATATCCAACTACGCAGAATAGTTTATTTCAGTGGAGACAAACTGACTGGGTCAGAATTTGTAAGAATCTAAGAGTTTTAAAAAGGAATGCTAATCTTGTTTATAATCACCCCGCATTATCTTATGGTTAATAGCATATAGATTTCTGGTGCATCTAAGTTAAGTATCGTATTCATGTGAATTCAACAAAACTCACTTGAATCTTAATTGCTTTTACTGTATATATATATATATATATATATATATATATATGTATAGATAATAATAAAGGGTAAAATCATAAATGATTTTTATGAAGTGGTCAGTATGGAAATAAAACCTCACAGGTAAATTTATATAAATATTTTATAATTATTTACATAATCATAACAAGGGCTTGGCTTGCACCTCACCACACACTGAAAAATAGTCGTCAAAAGACACTATTGCCACTATAAATTCTCCAAGAAAAACACACTACATATAACCTATATGTAGTGTGTTTTTCTTGGAGAATTTATGGTGGCAGTAGTGTCTTTTGATGACTATTTTTCAGTGTGTGTTGAGGCACAAGCCGAGCCCTTGTTATAATTATGTATATAATTATAAAATAAATATACATATGTGTATGTATATATATATATATATATATATATATATGGAGAGAGAGAGAGAGGGAGAGAGAGAGAGAGATAAACAGATAGATAGATAGATAAATATATATGTATACACACACACATATATATACTAACATTATACAAATATGCATTTCATATACATTGTATGTGTCTGTGTATATAGCACTTTATATATTCTATTTCTATTGCTTTTTTCTATTTTTGCCATTTTTATATGCTATCGTATACTCAACTATATAGTATACATTGAAATATATATGCATATACATAAGTGTGTGTGTAATTGCACGTCTGTGTGTGCATGTGTGCAAATATGAGTATATATATGTGTGAGCATAGTCCAAATTAGTTTAAGTTATTTAAGTCAATTGAGTACCACAGAAGCATTCATCTTTATGAAGTATATCAAAAGAACAATGTCTCAGAGTAAGTGTCTTGACTATCAATCGCTAGTGACATTATATCAACTATCTATGTTTCATTGGCAATGCAACACCTATAAATACATTTGAGGCATAAATGCTTTTTATTTACTTTGGCTGGTATGGCTTAAAAAGCAACATGGTACACTAAATGCATTCATAGTATTTGGTGTTGTCACTTCATGCTGGTTTTAAATCGACGTTGTTTTTTGTCTCTTTTGTATTAATAAAATAAGTATCAGCAATATAATGAGTTTGATGCCATCAGGTACAGGTGTGGCTGTGTGGTAAGAAGCTTGCTTCCCAACCACATGGTTCTGAGTTCAGTCCTGCTACATGGCACCCTGGTTAAGTGTCTTCTGGTATAGTGTTGCGCTGACCAAAGCCTTGTGAGTGGATTTGGTAGACGGAAACTGAAAGAAGCCCATTGTGTATATATATATATATATATAATTTCCTACCCACAGCTAAACGAGAGGGGACAAACAGGACAGACAAAGATTCATCGATTATATCGACCCCAGTGCGTACTACTTATTTATCGAGAAAGGATGAAAGGCAAAGTCACCTCATGCTTTCCGAAATCTGCCGAAACTACACCTGATTATATATACATCTATAGTTGTAGTGCACCTGAGCACTGTACACATTATTATTATTATTATTATTATTATTATTATTATTATTATTATTATTATTATTATTATATATGTGTGTTGTGTATGTGTGTATGTATGTGTATGTATGTGTGTGTATATGTTTGTCCTCCCACTCTCTCTTGACAACCGATGTTGGTGTGTCTATGTCCCTGTAACTTAGCAGTTTGGCAAAAGAGCCTGATAAAACAAGTACTAGGCTAGGCTTACAGAGAATAAGTCCTGGAGATGATTTGTTCAACTAAATGCAGTGCTCCAGCATGGCTGCAGTCAAATGACTGAAACAAGTAAAAAAGAAAAAGAAATAAAATGCATCCTTATAAATTTCTGGTTATCAGCCATAGCTACACTCCTTATTACCACCATGACATTATAGTGAACAGATCCTTCATTTTTTGGGTTCAATTTTACAACGTTTTGTGAAATAAATTTGTTTTGTTACGGTTAGGCTTTCTTTTGAGGTTTGAAGTAGTATTATCTATTAGAACTTGAGGATAACAAGTGGGATATGCCTCTAATCTGAATTTAATCATACAACGAGTAAGAGAAGGCTTAAAGTTTTGTGTGTGAAAATAATGTTTAATCATAATTTTGCTATTCTCTTCCACACACTCACACACATACACACATACACACACACATATACATACATGCACACACACTCACACGCACACACAAATACATACATGCACACACACTCACACACACAAATACATACATGCACACACACTCGCTCACACACACACAAATACATACGTGCACACACACACACACACAAATACATACATGCACACACACACAAATACATACATGCACACACACACACAAATACATACATGCACACACACTCACATACACACACACAAATACATACATGCACACACACTCTCACACACACACACAAATACACACATGCACAAACACAAATACACACATGCACACACATGCACAAACACAAATACACATATGCACATACACACACAAACATAAAAGGGCATGCCAATATACACAAATATCCACTTTCATTGACTAATATACTTAAACAGAAGTGACAAAATAATTGGTGAAGCCTGTTGTATATATATATATATATATATATATATATATATATGTATGTATAAAAAGGTAAAGAGCCCCTTTGGTCATGAATGACCATAGGATAGCACCTAGAAAGCTCCCCTCCAAGGCACAAGTCCAGGCAAAGTTGTTTATGGAAGACCAACAGTCACCCATGCATACCGGCCTCCCTTCTCCACACCACTGATGTTATCCAAGGGAAAGGGAAAGGCTGATACAGCTTGGCACCAGTGACGTCGCAATTCATTTCTACAGCTGAGTGAACTGGGGCAATGGGAAATAAAGTGTCTTGCTTAAGATTCCTGGTCTGGGGATCAAACTCACTAGCTTATGACTGTGAGCCCAACACTTTAACCATTGAGCCAATATATATATATATATATATATATATATATATATAGTAGGTATCTGTGTATGCTAATATATGCATGCATATGTGTGTACATGTATATATGTATATCTATCTATCTATCTATATATATATATCTAAACATATATATATATATATACATATATATATATATATATATATATATATATATATATATATGCATAAGTTTATATATATATATATATATATATATAATAATAAATATTAGGGAATAAATCCAAATTTACAGGGAAAAATCAGATTTAGGATTGAATCCAATTTTATAGTAAAATATTATATTATATTAATTAGAGACAAAACCACTATTATGAAAATCAAACAAAGAAAGACTTAAGCCAATACATAAAAAAATTTATATAAATTAAATATAATTAAAATAACCACTACTATCGTTTCGTGTCAGCACTTTTATGAGACATTCTTCAGGTGGTTTCAAAACCTTCTTTGCAAGTTTTAAACTGGTTATTTTAATTATATTTAATTATATAAAAATTTTTATGTATTAGCTTAAGTCTTTCTTTGTTTGATTTGCATAATAGTGGTTTTGTCTCTAATTAATATAATATAATATATATATATATATATATATATATATAATATATATATATACATATATATATATATATATATATCATCACATATATATATATATATATATATATATATATATATATATATACTGGAGTAAGCACATACATGGGAAACAAGGTGGAAAAAAAGAGTACTCAAATACCAGAGGTAGAGTAATATATTTTATTTAAAAGCAGCAGAAATATAACAAAAGCTGTAACTCAGAGTCTCACATTCCAGTTCATCGGACAGTTTTGTTAAAATAGAACAGAAATAACTGTCTGACAAATGGGAATGTGAAATGGGAATGTGAGTAACAACTTTTGTTATATTTCTGCTGCTTTTAAATAAAGTATATATATATATATATATATATACATACATATATATATATAAGAGAACAAGTGTACATATGCCTCTATATATATATATATATATATATATATATATATATATATATATAAAAATACAAAATGGGACAAGAATGCAAAACATCCAGAAGACGATACAAAAAACACGGACGGGTCATTTGAAGCCTTTAATCTTCAGTCAAGAATCGGATTGGCCAGATTGGAGCAATCTCAAGATTAATCAGCTGAAATTGCGAGGATGATCCAGTTCTTGACTGAAGGTTAAAGGCTTCGAAATACCTGTCCGTGTATGTATGCATAATGTGTGTAATTCCTAATAAAGTGGTAAGTAAGTATCACCATCATGCTGGTGGTGTCCTTCATTTCCACTCTGCAGTAAAAACATGTCTGGACTTGGGTAAAATATTACTTTACGTGGAAACAGGAAGGTCTCCTAATTTTATGAAAAAGTTCACTTCATCCAATTCTTTTTGACCCCTGCGTATATGGAAAAGTGGATGTTGAAACAATGATGAGGAGGATAATCATAGCTGCCAGAAAAGTCTAATTCATGCAAATCAGATTTGAATCTCCAGTTCCATAACTTCCATAATAATAGTAAATGTACTTTTATTCTCTGGACAGAAGTGAGATAGGTACACATTCCTTGATAATCTGTTCTAAATAACACTAAAACTGTCCAATCTGGGTGACTCCTTTGTGTCTATCAAGCAATTGTATAGATATATGTTTACATTTTTCACTGCTCAATTAGATATGCAGCATTGACTAAAATTTGCAGAATTGCCATAGATAGGGTGTATACATTAATATTGCCCTAAGTACATGGCTCCCAACATCAATAATTAATATGCATACATACACTCATATATACAAACATAAGTGTGAATGTGATTGTGTGTGTGCATGTGTGTGTGTGTGTGTGCATGCATATACATATATGTGTAATATATTTCTTATCATTATGCATATATGCACATAATTATGAGTGTGTGTATATACATCTATATGATTGTATGAGTGCGTAGACAAAGAGTGGAGCGGGCGAGAAAAAGTGACATATACACTCATACACACATTGATTCAATAACAAATGCTCACACAACTACACAACTACACACACACACACACACACACACACACACACACACACCTGTGCACATACACATACATACATTCATACTTATGGATGCATTTACGTGTTTCTAACAAACCTATTTCAGCTAATATTGATATGATTTTTTTTTTTACATCTTCATAAATACATATATTTAATATTATATAAAGGCTTTTAGATACGAAAAAGTCACATGTAAAACATAAATGAATGACCAAAAGACATGATTATATCACAAATACATAGGAACATATTGATAACAATATATTATTTTATAAAATTGCATCCACATTCACATATCACATGTACACATATGAACATACAGATATTTATACATACACATGTACATACACATACATAATACATATATATATATATAAATATACAGATATTTCACATATGCACACACATACATATGTACATGAACACACAAGCACACACCCACCCACGCATACATACTGACACAGATATACATATATACATACATACACAAATGTAGTGATGAAAGAAATGGGGGAGATAGAGAGTGGGAGAGAGGAAGAAAGAGAAAGCTAGTGAAAGAGAGAGGGAATGAGAGAGGGAGAAGGAAAGAGAGAGAGAGAGAGAAAAGGAGAGAGAAAGGACTAAGAATGACAAAGTGCACAGACAGAGGCATACATTGTAGAACAGATAGACATAAATTATCTGACATTAAAAGAAAAAAATTATTGCAAGCAAAAATTCTTTCTAGAGACTCTTCAAAGTCTTTTGCCTAACTTTCTCTTGAATTCTTCTGATACATTCCCATCTAAAATGCAACAAATTAAATCGGTAGAAGGGTGAGGAAGAAGCTGGTGTAGAAGAGAACTGTGGCTTTCAGATGAAGAAGACAAATCACTTTGATATTGCAATCAATAGAGACTGCAATTCTGATATCAGTGCTGTAGTCTTATGGGAAATCTAATGGTATTCATGGGACAGAATCTATTTTACACTTTGCAATGTTAACTGGCAGTGTGTCAAGACCATTCAGGAGGGACTGCCATTCAATATTGATAGTTTGCAAGTCTTTTCTATAGGTTTTTCTCTCAGTTGTGAAAGTCAATCTGGGAGATTTATAGAATTAGAATAGAAGAAAATGAAGTAAAAGAAGATTCTAGTGCATATTGCTACTCTGAATTCTAAAGCAATGGTTAAAATAGGATAATAAAAAAAAAGTAATAAAGAAATACAGAAAAATAAATGTAGAAATAAGAGTAATACATAAATAAAAATATGTATAAAATTGTCAATAATACAAACAATTAGATAAAAATGTATTACATAAATAATTAAAATAAACATATAAAGACTAATAAATAAAATAAATTGATAAACTATACAAAATTGAATAAATAAATAGCATATATGAATAAAATCATTCTTTAAATAAATTAAAATAATGATTCTAGAAAAAAATAGAATGTTTAAAAGAAGGTACTTGAAATAAAAATCAAAACTTAAAATTTAAATAAAAATGAAAAAAAAACGTGAATTAAAAATTGAAATTAAAGTATATAATTTGGAAATGTAAATTAAACCAATGGAATATATAATTAAATAATTACAAAATATATGAAATAAGAGACACATCATTAATACAGTAATTAAATGTGTTCATGATATAAGAGGTCTAAACTTAAAACAACAACTTTTTGAAAAATAAGTGGTAGTTTACTGTAGTTGAAATTTGAGGTTTAAAATATGCTGGTAGTGGTTTTATTGGTCCTATAGTAACATAAATTAATATTGATTTTGGTCAGCAAACTCTGAGTATTGATTAATGAGACTAAATCTTGAGAGTGTTTACTATATCTCTATATTGTTTTGGGCATTGGAAAAATATGACAAACATTCTGCAGAAGTAATTCATCTGTATAACCATTGTTACTAATGTTATTGAGCTTCAAATCAGGGCCATATTCCAGTTAAATGCTACTGCCTTAAAAAACCCAAAGGATATATTTGATAACGTATATCTAGATATACACTTACTGGCAAAAAACAGCTGGTATTGTCATGGCTAAAATGTCTAGGTCTACTTAATCTGGACTGACTTGGAGTTAAATGATAGTCACAATCTCTATCACTACCAAGTGCAACTTCTCAGCTTGATAACAACCTAGCCACAATAATTTGCTTGTTCCTTCTCGAGCCATACCTGGCTCATTAGGGCCGGTTTCTCAGTTTCCTTGGCATATAGGTTCCCCACCTGGACGGGACGCCGTTCTGTCGTAGATGAGCTGCAAAATGCAGGAGGAAAGAGTGAGAGAAAGTTGTGGCGAAAGAGTCGGCAGAAGTTTGCCATTACTTTCTACTGGAGCTGCATGGAGCTTAGGTGTTTCGCTCATAAACACACACATCGCCCGGTATGAGATTCGAACCCACGATCCCTCAACCGTGAATCCACTGCTCTAACCACTTGGCCATGTGCCTCCGCGACCACAATAGTTGTTTCTGATTGAAGCACAAGGCCAGTAATTTTACAGTTGTCGGCTATTCAATTATATTGATTCCAATACCGGCCGGAATGTGGAGTGTTGTTATATTGGAAAAGGTTCTCATTGAAGATGAAAAGAAGGGTCTATAGGAGTTGCTTGAGAGCTGCAATGCTGTATGGGAGTGAGACATCATGTCTGAGAGGGAGAGAGATGGCAGCTTTGAGAAGGACTGAGGGAGCACTGGTTAGAGAAATGTGTGGGATGAAACTGTTTGATAAGAAGAGGACTGAGGACTTGATGGGGATGCTGGAGTTGGAGGAATCAGTGGAATGGCTGGCAAGGGCGAATGGAGTGCAGTGGTATGGGCATGTGTTGAGCGGGATGAGGTGCATGTTCTGAGGACGGTGTTTGAGTTTGAGGACCACAAAAGTGAAGTAGACTGAGGAAAATGTGAAGGGGACAGGTGGCGGAGAAGATTGGGAGGGTTGGCTTGAGAAGGGAGAATGCCAAAAACCGGGCAAGATGGTGAGATGGTGTGAGGGCGGTTGCTTTGGCATTGAGGTAGATCCAGCCACACCCGTTAACAGGGACAAAATCTGGATTTAAAACATGGGATGCTGATGATGATGAGAAGAATGAAAGGTGATGTTGATCCTGGCAGATTTGAACTCAGAATGTAGAGATCAAGTGCAATTACAACAAAGTGTTTTGTCCAATGCTTTAATGATTCTGCCAGGTCCCTACTTTGACTACAACTAAAATAATCCTTTAGACACAATGCCTGAAATTTGTGGGGAAGGGGCCAGTCAATTTCATTGGCTCCAGTGTTTCATTGGTACTTAATTTATCAACCCTGAAAGGATAAAAGGCACAGTCGACCTTGGCAGAATTTGAACTCAGAATGTGAAGACAGGATGAAATATTGCAAAGCTTTTTGCCTGATGTGCTAACAATTCTGCCAGTTTGTCGCATTACACTACAACTAAAATAATGACTGCCAGCACCTAAACTGTCAATCACAAGAGAGCTTCCATGTAGTCATTTGATCTTCTGGAAATAAGAGCTAAATTTTTTAGAACCACATTTTACTGACTTATAAAAGCAAAAGTACATTGAATAATGTAGTCCAGCATATAGTTTGGAGATAAGATGGGATAGTCATGGTTGGAATACTTTGATTATAGGTTCTCTTAATTGCAGTCAGTCTGGAGTTAGTTAAACAACAAAAACAATATAATGAGTGAATTAACACTGACCCCTACCTTCGCTGCAACAACAACACTTACCACAACATTGGTTATTACTATAACGCCAAAAACAGTGATTTCAGCCATAATGTCAAGGATAATATTATTACTGTTCTTGCTGTTTAGCCCAAGATCGATCCTAAATCAAATGCATTTCCCACAATTAAATGCAACTCAGCTGTGACAATCTCATCATTTTGATATCTATCGCTACACTATCTAATACATTTTACAATTTTCTAAGGTGGTAGGGTAGTTTCGATTAGGGAGCAAATATTTAAGAAAAAGTGGAAGTGGATTGGTAGCACAATTAGAAAAGACACCAAATGTAGTGAAAAGTGCTTTACATTGGAAACCGGATGGATATAGAAGGAGAGGTAGGCCTAAGAACTCGTGGCAGAGCTCAACACAAAAGGAACTAGAGAAAGGGGGACATTCATGTCAGAGTATAAGTACAGAAGTCAAAAATTATGTGACATGGAATTCAACTATAAGTGGCCTATAGACTGTGTTGGAGGGTTAAAGGCATAAAGAAGAAAGAAGGTAGGGTAAAATTTGAGAAGATTTGGCTGTTATTTCTAGCAGATCAAAGACCTGCAAAGAGTCTTTTTCATAGGATGCGATAATAAGTGAGGCTGAGCTTGATGGTGACAAACATTACAATAAGCATTGTTATGATGCTGTTGTTGATTTGATTGGCTCTATCTCTTATACCAGAAAACTGGCCTTGTGCCAAATAATAAATAAATATAAATCATTATTAATACCATCACTATTATCCTTACATTGTTCATACTGTTAGTCTTTCCATTAATAAAAGTCTCATTATAAAAGTAACTACATATACAGAGGAAGTAAGA
>NC_043000.1:136230781-136324825 GCF_006345805.1 Octopus sinensis
CTATGAATCAATAACATTAAGAATATGAGCGTGTGTGTATGAGTGTGTGAGTGTTTGTATATGTATGTGTATGTATTTGTGCACATGTATGTGTTTGTGTATGTATGTTGCTTTTCCCCAGCTTTTTTTCTTATATCTGTTTTAATCTTTCTGACATCTAATACAAATTGCTTGCTAGCCATTGAAACAGCTTCTATTTAGTTGTTTGATGTAGTTGCGTCCATATCTTCATTAATTTACATCCTGTTATTTAAAAAAAAAAATGAATGACAGATTTGATAATGTAGTCTGAGATATATTATGCCTGAAACTAAACAATGATAGATATCCATAAGTATTCAGCTGTTCAATCTATGGACCTACCTGCACATTGAATTTTCATGAAAGTGGTTGAGAATTCCACATGTGTAATCTTAATGCAATTCTCATGTAGAAACTGTGGGATAAGACTGGACCTGCCAGAGCAGCTAACTGTCTTCATGTCTTTACTGCCTCCTTTGCCTCATCTCTGTCATCAAATCATTGTCTCCAAAGACTTTCCTTCCTTGAACTAAACAAGTGGAAGTCAGAGGGTGCAATGGAAGAGGAACCACTGACCAGTCCAGTATTCTGATTGCCTGATTTTTACCAGCTAACTGGCACATAAAAAGCACCATTAGAGTGTGATCATTACCAGCGTCACCTTACTGGCACTTGTGCAGGTGGCACGGGAAAAAACATTTGAGCGAGGTCATTGCCAGTGCTGCTGGACTGGCTCCTAGGCAGGTGGCATGTAAAAAAACCCCATGTGAGCATGGCCATTGCCAGTACCGCCTGACTGGCCCTCTTGCCGGTGGCATGTAAAAACACCCACTACACTCTCGAAGTGGTTGGCATTAGGGAGGGCATCCAGCTGTAGAAAGTCTGCCAGATCAAGATTGGAGCCTGGTGCAGCCATCTGGTTCGCCAGTCCTCAGTCAAATCATCCAACCCATGCTAGCATGGAAAGCAGACGTTAAATTATGATGATGATGATGATATTCCATCTGACTGGATTTCATAGAGTTTCTGTGAACCTAATATCCATCATGAGGCTTTAGTAGACTTAAGGTCACAGGAAAAGATGCTATGCAGTGAGATGTGATTGCAATATGAACTTCCTAACCGTATATGAGGCATAATTTTTTGTTATTATCTGACATGGAACATTTGAATTGCCATTGTTGGATGAGTAAATGTTCTATAGTAATTCTTCTTCCTGTTCTTCAATGCAGGCAAATAATGCATTCCAAACAGAAACAACCTGCTGTCATTGAGCAATTGATGAATGGGTACAGGCTGTCTCACATTCACAGAGGGTTACAGGGGGTTTATGGAGATAAATTCATTAACAAAAGCAATGTAGGAGACCATAAATATAACATCAATCAACAGCAATTGGGATGAATTGGTATATGAGCCACATCCCTGAACTTGCTGTGCAACTGGACTGTGCATCCCAATGCAATGCATAAGATGGTAAAAGTGTATAAAGTGTATAAGGTCTTTAAAGTTAGTTCCTTGGCAGTCGATACTCAATTTGAAGATGAAAAGTAGAAACCTACTCTGACCTGCAGGAAGCATTTGGAGTTAATGAAGAAATGTTTCTTTCTGTCTTCAGTTTGGTAACAGGAAATTAAATGTAGCCGTATTTTTATGGTCCAGAAATAAAGGCTCAGTTCATGGAATGGCAGTGAGCTGGCAGAAACGTTAGCACGCCGGGCGAAATGTTTAGCAGTATTTCGTCTGCTGCTACGTTCTGAGTTCAAATTCCACCAAAGTCAACTTTGCCTTTCATCCTTTCGGGGTTGATTAAATAAGTACCAGTTATGCACTGGGTTCGATATAATCGACATCCGTTTGTCTGTCCTTGTTTGTCCCCTCTGTGTGTAGCGCCATGTGGGCAGTAAAGAAATAGTTATTGCAGCTCTTTTTCAAGACTTAAGATGTTTAAGAGCCTGCATTTGGAACAGAAAGTCATGATGACTGTTTTGAGGATAACAAAGGTATCTACCATTCTTCTTGATTTTCTGGAAATTGAGAAACCCAAAATGCTTAGAGGCCTTTAAAAGAGACCAAACAAGAATCTGAAAACAGTGCACATTCACTATAATAATGCAAGGCTACATACATCCTGGTAAGAAATCAGGCAATCAGAATACTGGACTGGTCAGTGGTTCCCCTTCCATTGCACCCTCTGACTTCCACTTGTTTAGTTCAAGGAAGGAAAGTCTTTGGAGACAATGATTTGATGACAGCGATGAGGCAAAAGAGGCAGTAAAGACATGAAGAGAAGAGGTTATATCTGAAAATTATCAAAGAAAATTGAGCTGCTAGTTTCAACTAGCACTTAAGACAAATGCAGCACTTAAGGCACAATCTATGTTAAGTAGTATTTTTGTATAGAGGAAAAGTTAGTTTACAAACATGAGTAATTTGAATGGCATGCATAACCTATGGCAGTTAGTAAATTAGTTATTCCCACTTTTTATTGCTTTGAGGACAACCCCTCTATATGTGTGTGTGTATAAGAATTTCTAAAAATATAATTATTATTTTTAAACTTAATATACAAATGTACACACACAACTGGTTAGGGTGTTGTACTCATGATCATGAGATCATATTTTCAATTCCTGGACTGAGTGGTGTGTTATGTTTTTGAGAAAAAAAAAACACTTCATCTAAAATTATTTGGCAATCACTTTGACACCTGATGTCTGGTAGACTGTGTGTCTGTTTCATGTAATGTTGATTTGATGGAGGAAGTGAGCTAATATACAACACATACACTTGATCACTATAATATATATATATATGTATATATATACTTTATTTAAAGCAGCAGAAAATTGTCCGATGAACGGCAACGGGAAACTCAGAGTAACAGTTTTCTGATAGTTTTGCTGCTATAATAAAAGCATGTTACTCTACCTTTAGTATTACAGTACTACTTTTTCATCTTGTTTTGCATTTATGTGCTTGTGTGTGTGTGTGGTGTGTGTGTGTGTGTGTGTATCATCATCATAATCATTTAACAACCATTGTCCATGCTGCCTAGCTTAACCAGAGCTGGCAAGATGGGGAGCTGCACCAGACTGCAGTCTGATTTTGAATGTTTTCTATGACTGAATGTCCTTCCTAGCACTAACCACCTTACAGTGTGTCCTAGGTGGTACTGCATGGGTGCTTATATATATACATAATATATATATATATATATATATATATATATATATATATGATACCACATAGGCGCAGGAGTGGCTGTGTGGTAAGTTGCTTGCTAACCAACCACATGGTTCCGGGTTCAGTCCCACTGCGTGGCATCTTGGGCAAGTGTCTTCATGCCTTGTGAGTGGATTTGGTAGATGGAAACTGAAAGAAGCCTGTCGTATATATGTATATATATATAAGTGTGTGTGTATATGTTTGTGTGTCTGTGTTTGTCCACCTAGCATTGCTTGACAACCGATGCTGGTGTGTTTACGTCCCCGTCACTTAGCGGTTCGGCAAAACAGACCGATAGAATAAGTACTGGGCTTACAAAGAATAAGTTTTGCTCGACTAAAGGCGGTGCTCCAGCATGGCCGCAGTCAAATGACTGAAACAAGTAAAAGAGTAAAAGAGTAAAGAGATAGATCGCTAGCCACTACACATTCTTTATTTTCTCTCCTTGTTTCTTTCTGTGTCCCTTTCTGTGGAAGAGCGTTGGATTGAAACATTAAAGACCTTTTCACTTCCTGAGCATTAAACCAATGCATCTGTTTGTTGTCTACACGACCTGACTTCGTTTTTTTTTTTTTATGAATTCTCCCCCTATATCATCAAAATCATCATCATCATTTAACGTCCGTTTTTCATGCTAGCATGGTTTGGACGGTTCAACCAGGGTCTGAGAAGCCAGGAGGCTGCACCAGGCTCCAGTCTTATCTGGCAGTGTTTCTACAGCTGGATGACCTTCCTAACGCCAACACTCCATGAGTGTAATGGGTGCTTTTTACGTGCATATATATATATATTAGAGAGAGAGAGGGAAAGAGAGAGTGAGAGGAAGCGAGAGAGAGAGAGAGAGAGAATTGGAATTAGAAAATAGCAAGCTAATGAGTATTTTTTGAAGTACAAATATATTAGCACCGTATATGACAAAACTGTAGTCAATAATAATGACTTCACCTTCAACTTTTCTCAAACTTTGCCTGGAAATGAGAAATGTTATCAATTCCATGACCTAACAATTTAGACAACCAAGTATTTAAGACATCTAAAACAATTAAAACACCCAGAATATAACTGCATGCAGTCTACAATGGCTTGATTATATCAAGAAAGTAACCAGTTAGGTTGACATTAATGTATTCCAATTGAAATACTAATGAAGTTTTCATGGGAAAAGAACAAGTTCTAAAAAGAAAATGGTTGATACTTTGGAAGAATTTATTGAAAAATCAATAGTGGTTAGTATAGAGAAGTGATAGTCACTTTCTCTGAGAAAATTATTTCTCTAACGTTATTTAAATTATTTCACCTGCAGCAAAATAAATCATTGCAAAATTCCTGTAAGATATTCTTGAATTTCCCATCATCATCATCACTAACATCTCTACATAACGATAATTTGATTTTGTTGAATTTATATATCTATTTCCAAGATGGCTGTTTGAGCATGTTGTTTTGGTTTCATTTCTTTTACTTCAAAGTATATTGATAAGTAACACCACATAGAAACTGGAGCATAACTGGGATGGCGAATTCTCATTGTCAACCAGCTTGCTTTCCTCTGTTGACGTCACCTTCTGCCAGCTTTCTTTACGGTTACTTTCAAACAAGTTACATCCTGTTTGATACTTTCTCCTTCACTGCTGATGATCAGATGCATTAACAGTCCCCGAGGAAACATCAATATTAAAGTGACTGAATACTCTTTTACTTGTTTCAGTCATTTGACTGTGGCCATGCTGGAGCACCGCCTTTAGTCGAGAAAATCGACCCCAGGACTTATTCTTTGTAAGCCTAGTACTTATTCTATCGGTCTCTTTTGCCGAACCACTAAATTACAGGGACCTAAACACACCGGCATCGGTTGTCAAATGATGTTAGGGTGACAAACACAGACACACAAAAATATACACACACATACACACATATATATATATACATATATACGACGGGCTTCTTTCAGTTTCCGTCTACTAAATCCACTCACAAGGCTTTGGTCAGCCCGAGGTTATGGTAGAAGACACTTGCCCAAGGTGCCACACAGTGGGACTGAACCGGAACCATGTGGTTGGTGAGCAAGCTACTTACCACACAGCCACTCCTATGCCTAGTTGTTTACTTTAGTTGATTCTTATATCACTGTTCCAGTGTTCCTACTGGGTGTGTTTGTCTTTGCAGCTCTCTATATAATCATATCTTGAGTATTTGAAACTCTGATAACCTCATTTAGAAATGATCGTGGAAGCTCTATAATCTTTTAGTCATTGCATATACAGGTGTAATCTTTTAGTCATTGCATATATAGGTGTAGGAGTGGCTGTGTGGTAAGTAGCTTGCATGCCAACTACATGGTCCCGCGTTCAATCCCACTGCGTGGCACCTTGGGCAAGAGTCTTCTACTATAGCCTCAGGCCAACCAAAGCCTTGTGAGTGGATTTGGTAGATGGAAACTGAAAGAAGCCTGTTGTATATATATATATATGCACATATGTGTATGTATTTGTATGTCTGTGTTTGTCCCCCCAACATCGCTTGACAACCGATGCTGGTGTGTTTATGTCCCCGTAACTTAGCAGTTTGGCAAAAGAGACCGATAGAATAAGTACTAGGCTTACAAAGAATAAAGTCCTGGGGTCGATTTGCTCGACTAAAGGCAATGCTCCAGCATGGCCACAGTCAAATGACTGAAACAAGTAAAAGAATAAAGAGTAGACGTATATTAACATGCAGCAATAGGACTACTCTTTAGAGTCCTAAAAATATAGTGAACATGCTTTAAACATGAGGACTGTTGACACATCTCGTTATAAATATCTTTCTCTCTCTCCCTTTTTCTCTCTTTGTCTTTGATCTCTCCATCTCCTAGTCAATCTGTCTGTCTGTCTGACTGTCTCCTCCCTCTATACTCCTCTCTCTTAGACTTTTATTCAGCTGGGTGATTATTTTGCAACGTCAGTAAATAGTTTATTTACTGTTTTGTTATATTGGTGGCATGTGACTGCCTGTGAATACATGCTACTGACAATATGCAATGAAGCAGAAATGCATCTACATTCCCACCAACTGCTGCTAGGATGATTTTGTCAGGAGAGATACGGCAGCAAATTCACCTATTACAATGTATTCAGCGGTTACCACAACAACACAATGGACTATAAAATTTCCCAAGATGTTCTGGATCTTTTTGGTTTGAACGGCAGTTTTTTCTAGTGGTGTCATAAGAAATTGTCACCCATAATTATGACCCTAGTATCGATCTATTGCATTTCAATCTGTTTTAGGGTTAGGGTTAGGGGTGGGGGGAAGGATATCTTTTTTTCTTCAAATGTAACTAAACCCAATCTGTTTCTTAAACGAGGGACATATTCATACGGCACAGAATAGACGTCAGGGATTGGTTGAAATTGCAGAAATTGAAGAAAAAAACAACAACAAATATCTTACAAACTATAGAATTTTCTCAATAAAGCCAAGAGAAAAAGATGTTTTATAAACACATTCTACCAGTATACGAAGTTTAAAATTTTTTAGTTACCTAGAAATTATGTTAAAAACTGCTGTTCAAACTGAAAAGAGCCAATGTTCTCAGTAACCCCTTTTTCTACACTTTGGAAAATCTTATAAATCCAATGTTTGGTAGTGGTAAATACTTGCTCTATTAGTGTATCTAGTAGTTTATAAACCTGACAAAAGTGCCAAGGAATTGAATTTAACTGTGAAAATAAGACAATTGCCAATGCAGAGCACTGACACTACTTGCACAGTGTATATATACTTGAACTTTGCTAAAGTTAATGAAATATCTTGGCTAGTGATACATGAAAGTGCCAATGATAAGACATGAAATTTGAGTTTATTTTTAGGTTACTATCTGGAACAGAATATATTTGGCTTGAGGCAGAACTGTGATTTGTCATTAGATTTGACTACGTTAAAGATTATATTATTGAAAAATGTATAATACACAGTTACAAGGCAGTGAATTAGCAGAGTCATCAAAGCATCAAGTAAAATGATTTGTAGCATTTGTTCTAATCCTCTACCCTCTGAGTTCAAATCCCACCGTGGTCATCTGTGTCTTTCATCTATTTTGAGGCTAATAAAAAAGTACAAATCAAGGCTGAAAGATTGGTAGAACTGTAAGAACATCAGACTGGACACTTTGGAATATTTATTCTGGCTGTTTGCATTCCAAGTTCAAATCTCACAATGGCTTACCTGGATTATAGACTTAATCAATTGTCTGGTTAACACAGTAACCTTGGACCTTGGATGTATTAGTGGATTACACACTGTTGCAAGCATTATATGTTTTAGCAACAACAAATTTATCAAAAATATAGAACCTATTTTTTACTACTCAGAAGGGGCTAAACACAGAGAGGACAAACAAGGACAGACATAGGTATTAAGTCGATTACATCGACCCCAGTGCGTAACTGGTACTTAATTTATCGACCCCGAAAGGATGAAAAGCAAAGTCGACCTCGGTGGAATTTGAACTCACAACATAACGCAGACGAAATACCGCTGAGCATTTCCCCCGGAGTGCTAATGATTCTGCCAGCTTGCTGCCCTTTATCAAAAATATAGAACCATTCTTGCTTAGTCAAAATACAGAAGAGATTGTTTTGAACACTTCGAAAAAATAAATGTTTGAATACCAAATTGAAGATTTTTTCCCTCTTTTCCACCTATTGGAGAGCCCCTGTAACTAGTCATGAGCACTGATTACCTGACTAAAAAGCAAAAGAAAAGAAAATAGATGCTTTAAATCACAATTCCTGAATGCTTCACAGGTGTCATTTGCATTTTCATGCTTAGGTAACAAATGGTTCATATATGGCTTCTAATACAAATGATTTCCAATGCAGGTGATAATACAGGTAATTATCGACAATAAAGGTAATTATGATATCAAATTTTCCCATTAAAATCAACCATAGATAGAAATACATTGGATTCTACTTCTGGTGAAATTAGATAAATTCCTGTTTGTTTGGATCAAGTGATATTTTATTGGTGTTAATCACTAACAGGTATATTTTAAGTGTTTATTGACTCTTTTATTTATAGTTTCATGTAATTTATTGACCAGAAATATATTGGCCTTATTACCTAAGTGACATAGTATACTATTTTCAATACCATCAGGTCAGTAATTAATGTTTTTTATGAATGGAAGTGAAAATGGAGCTACAGGTACATTATAAGTGATTAGGCTTCATTGTGCAAACGTTAACTAGAGTTATAAAATTCAGAGTGTGATGAAAAGTAAGATTTAAAGCACATGTTTAAAATGTTACAAACTCCATGGTGAGTTAATGTAGATAAGAACATCATATGGATGACAATATCAAATGCCTTTCAGAGACAATCAATGACTACTTGTGTCTGTTGACCAGTGTTAAGGGACTTACAAAGGACTTCAACAACATCTGTTATGTTAGATATTGCTGAGTGATTCTTTCAGAAGTTAAATTACATAAATTTAGAACTTTAACAGAAAATCTGTAATACATGAGTTCATTGTCTTTTTAAGGATCTTGCCAATGTTAGAATAAATAAACAAAAAATTTCTGATTTTCAGTGGGGAATTGTTTCTGAATTATAAGATTATTTTGAAATTAGTTGGGAATGTTCAAATCAAACAGAATAGATTAAAGATGGAACAGTGTTTTGTATATGTTATGGTTTAGAAATTTCAATCCAGAAGAACATCGTCTATTTTTGTTGAGTTTTAGTGCTAACGTATCAGATAACAATCCTTTGGGACAAAATGGTGAAACTTTGAAACCATTGAGATTTGAATCACCAGAGAAATCTTTGAAGATCTTTTTAAAAGATATGTTATATTTTTATAAGAAATGCACAACCATTCTTCATTTAGTCATAATTCAGAAGAGATTTTTTTGAAGACCTTGAAGAAGTAATGGGATTTATTCTCTGTCAGGTATATCTGTGGTTATTATGAATTCATTCATTCAGTTTATTAACATATGAAACCACTCCATTTGTTATGCTGCCACTGCTGGGAGGCTACTGGTGCTGTTGAAGCTGCTTCTGATAATGATGATGATGATGATGACATTGATAATAACACAATGATGCTGTTGATGTTATACACATTATCACCATCACTAATTACATCATGATGAAACTACATGATCATTCTACCTCTTAGAAATAGCAGGCAAACCTCTTTCCTTTTATTTTAAAAAATGGAAAGATAACCTACCGTCTATTTAAAAAAAAAATTGGATAATGTAGTCCAGAGTACCCTGCAAAAATAAAACAAAAGAACTTCAGAAAACTAACAGGATGGTCATAAATCAAATGCTTTGATCATAAACTTAACTCAGTCCTCACAGGCCTACGGTTAAATAGCAGATAACATCCAATAACATTGGCAATATTAATCTTTAACTTGCTCTACTATCAGACCCACATGATAAGAACCAAAACTGTCCAAATACACCATGAAAACATATTTTTTATTTTTTATTTTATTTTTTCCATAAACTACTAATACAATCTCTATGATGACAAAATACAAAAGCAAAAACTTTTACAAAACAACAATGGCATAGCAGATACTGTCTGTTAAGAATACTTCCTTCAAAAGCAAAGAATTGCTATATACATCTTCATTACATCAAGTCTTCCTTTTGATAGAAGGGTTTTTCTTGGATACAAAAATTTGATTTTTCTCTTTGCAAACCTCCCACCACATTCACACATAAACATAGTAAATTTAATAATTGTTGGGGTGTGCAAGTGCGTGCACACACACACATGTATTATATAGTTGTTTGCAAATGTGTGTACCGGTATATATACAAGGGGAAGTCGAAATTTATCTGCATTTTCACCATAATGAGCTGGCAGAATTGTTAGCACGCTGGGAGAAAAGCTCAGCAGTATTTCGTCTGTCTTCACGTTTCGAGTTCAAATTCCGCTGAGGTCGACTTTGCCTTTCATCCTTCTGGGGTCGATAAAATAAGTGCCAGTTGAACAGTGATGGGGTAGGGCAATATAATCGATTTACCCCCTCCCTCAAAATTCCAGGCCTTGTACCCATAGCGGAAAGGATTACTGTCACACTGCCTTCTGTGCACATGTGCTTATAGTTGGTACTATTGTGGTCACATGATTGAAGTTTGAGCTGGATCATTCCATTTTTCTTTCTAGCTTTACAGCGTAGGCATGGCTGCTCCACTAGCAATGTGCCCCAAAGAAGAACAAAAAGCAGTGATCCGAGAAATGGTAATGATGAACCAGTTTACCATTACCATCTCCCAAGCTTGTTGAACCAAAGAAGAACAAAAAGCAGTGATCCGAGAAATGGTAATGATGAACCAGTTTACCATTACCATCTCCCAAGCTTGTTGAACCAAAGAAGAACAAAAAGCAGTGATCCGAGAAATGGTAATGATGAACCAGTTTACCATTACCATCTCCCAAGCTTGTTGAACCTTCTCATCAGTGGTGGAAGTTGACAGGTGTCCTGCTCCCTCTTTGTGCACCATGCTTGTCTGGCCACTTTTAAACTTCTCAATCCATTCATACACAATTCTACATGGAAGTGCACTGTTCCCATATTTTGCTAAAGCCTCTGATGAATTTCAGCTCCTGACACACCTTCCAGCCAGAGAAATCGGATCATATACTCTTTTACTTGTTTCAGTCATTTGACTGTGGCCATGCTGGAGCACCGCCTTTAGTCGAGCAAATCGACCCCGGGACTTATTCTTTGTAAGCCCGGTACTTATTCCATCGGTCTCTTTTGCCAAACTGCTAAGTGACGGGGACGTAAACACACCAGCATCGGTTGTCAAGCAATGCTAGGGGGACAAACACAGACACACAACACACATACATATATATATACATATACGACAGGCTTCTTTCAGTTTCTCTACCAAATCCACTCACAAAGCATTGGTCGGCCTGGGGCTATAGCAGAAGACACTCGCCCAAGATGCCACGCAGTGGGACTGAACCGGAACCATGTGGTTGGTTAGCAAGCTACTTACCACACAGCCACATATAATGGAATCATATATATATATATACTTTATTTTAAGCAGCAGAAAATTCAACAAAATCTGTTACTCTGAGTTTCTCGTTGCTGTTCATCAGACAGTTTTTGCTAGCAAAAACTGTCTGATGAACGGCAACGAGAAACTCAGAGTAACAGATTTTGTTGAATTTTCTGCTGCTTAAAATAAAGCATATTACTCTACCACTGGTATTTGAGTACTCTTTTTTCCACCTTGTTTCACATTTATGTGTTTACTCCGGTATATATATATATATATATTATATATATATATATATATACCTGATCTTTTATTCTTTTATATATTTCAATCATTTGACTGCAGCTCTGCCACACCACCACCTTAAAGGGTTTTAATTGAAGAAATCAACCCCAGGACTGACTTTTTTGTGAGGCTAGTACTTATTCTATCATTCTCTTTTGCTGAACCACCAAGTTACAGGGACATAAACACACAAGCGTTGGTTGTCAAGTAATGGTGGTGGGGACAAAAGCACACACACACACACACACAAATATATACATACACACATATATATATACAACAGGATTCTTTCAGTTTCTGTCAGTGTGTGTGTGTGTGAGTCCGGAAGAGCATACATGCGTTCATTTGTATGCATATGTGTACGTGCAAGTGTGTATATGTGCATACAATACACGACATGCAGTCACACATGCACGCACATATACAGTCTCACATGTACACACACATGCACACACACAGACACACACACACACACATGAAGTCCGATCCTGATGGGAATCCTTAGCTTCTCAAGCCATGCATCAAACCTTTCACTTACTGATCCTAGTGCACCACAACAATTCATACCACTTCTACATACCTGTTTCTTCATATTGCTATTATTATTATTATTATTATTATGTGAACAAAAATAAATTTCAAACATGAAAATGGATGTGAGAAAAAAAAATAATGAAAAATATATACCAGATGTTTCCTGATATCATAACAATCCATTAAAAACAATATGTGAAATGTTATTTTTTTAAAATTCCTGATTGTATATTACTTAAAACTTTTCTATTTAGTTTTTCCTTAAACTTCAATTAACAGCTGTGTTCTAAACTTGAAAAAGCAAAAAGTAAAGGGGAAAAAGTTTCATTTCATTTCCCAATGAGTATATATATATATTTGTGTGTGTGTGGTGTGTGTGTGTGACTGAATGAAAGCAAGAGTGACAGGGAACAAAACACATTTTTTGGTCATACATTTCATAAAATTCCATTAATCAAATCTCATATAAAATGTTTATAAACAACTCTATGAACTACATTATTCATGAATGTGTGTGTGTATATATATATATATATATTTATATATATATATGTATATATATATGTGTGAAGTGGATGTTAAATACTGATGATATGTATCTATATATTGTATGATGTCGCTCTGTGGTAAGAAGCTTGCTTCCCAACCACATAGCTCCGGGTTCAGTCCTACAGCATAGTACTTTTGGCAAGTGTGTTCTACTATTGCATCAGGCTGACCAAAGCCTTGTGAGTGGATTTGACAGACAGAAAGTGAAAGAAGCCTGTTGTGTGTGTATATATATATATATGTATATATATATTGTGAAATAGAAAGATGAATAATCTTGTTGCAGATTAATCAAAAGTTTAACCGATACCTTGGTAGCAAAAATCACAGCAGAAGACAGCACGGTTGGAGGTACAACCATATGGTGTTGCAACCGTGCGTTGGTGCAGATAATTGAATTTTAATATTATTAGTGAATTGAAGAAATGGAGTTGAACGAAGATTGAACAGAAATCGTTTTATTGCATTCTACACGTGTTTCGAAAGGCACAATTTACCAAATTCCGATTGAATAATGAGACCATATTGTGTCTTTCTCTTCAGGAAGAAATAGGATTTCCATTTCTTCCTGAAGAGAAAGACACAATATGGTCTCATTATTCAATCGGAATTTGGTAAATTGTGCCTTTCGAAACACGTGTAGAATGCAATAAAACGATTTCTGTTCAATCTTCGTTCAACTCCATTTCTTCAATTCACTAATAATATGTATATATATATATGTATATATATATTGTGAAATAGAAAGATGAATAATCTTGTTGCAGATTAATCAAAAGTTTAACCGATACCTTGGTAGCAAAAATCACAGCAGAAGACAGCACGGTTGGAGGTACAACCATATGGTGTTGCAACCGTGCGTTGGTGCGGATAATTGAATTTTAATATTATTAGTGAATTGAAGAAATGGAGTTGAACGAAGATTGAACAGAAATCGTTTTATTGCATTCTACACGTGTTTCGAAAGGCACAATTTACCAAATTCCGATTGAATAATGAGACCATATTGTGTCTTTCTCTTCAGGAAGAAATAGGATTTCCATTTCTTCCTGAAGAGAAAGACACAATATGGTCTCATTATTCAATCAGAATTTGGTAAATTGTGCCTTTCGAAACACGTGTAGAATGCAATAAAACGATTTCTGTTCAATCTTCGTTCAACTCCATTTCTTCAATTCACTAATAATATGTATATATATATATATGTATATATATATATATGTATATGTATATATTTATGTGTGTGTGCGTTTTTGTCCCCACCGCTGTCGCTTGGCAACCAATGCTGGTGTGTTTATGTCCCTGTAACTTAGTGGTTCGGCAAAAGAGAATGACAGAATAAGTACTAGGCTTACAAAAAAGTAAGTCCTGGGGTTGATTTCTTCAACTAAAACCCTTTAAGGTGGTGCTGCAGCATAGCTGCAGTCAAATGACTGAACTGAAATATGTAAAGAATAAAAGAACAGGTGTATATTTATATATATATATATATATATATGATTCATCTCTATTACTCAAAAGACACCTGTTGTTATTTTCTTGTTGTTTGTATTTCTAATTGTCTCACTCATTCTTTTGTTGTCATACTATTACTCTTAATATATATATATATATATATATTATCATTATTATTATTATTATTATTATTATTATTATTATTATTATTATTATTATGATACAACTAAACACCATGCATCCATTTCCGAGTAAGTTTATCTTAATAATTTTGATGTGACTCTACCCTGTATTGTTCTCTCTCTCTCCCACTTTCGTTTTCTCTATCTTCCTTTCTCTAATTCTTTTTTCTCCCCTTCACCATTTTCTATCTGTTTTCCTCTCTCTCTCCCTCTCTCTTTCTCCTTTAATCTCTCTCATTGCCCACATGTGACCATCATCCATCTTTCTTTTCATCATGTGATCATCTTTTTTTTCTGTCAGTCTGTTTTACAGACCAGACACATTCTTATCTGTCTCCTCTTCTACCTTTTTTCTTCCCAAAGACGATATTCCTCCAGTGTTTGCTACCTTACTTCATCTGTCCTAACGGCTCACTATGTTTGTTTATTTTTTGATTTGTTGTATGTCTCCACTGTCCTGTTTTTGTTACCAACTTTGACCCTCCGCAAATCCCAAATTTTATTTTGTTTCATGGGAGCAGCTGCCTTTCGAAGCCTCATATTTATCCTCTACACGTAATAACCTTACACTGATCCATTGAATTTGCCAAGGTGATGATACCCTCTTGTGTCATGCTTTGAGCAGCATAAACAATAGCATCCAGAGGGTAGCTTTACTTGAAAATTGCTGTCCATCTTGGTAAACTCATCTCTGTAGGACACTCCACAGGTTCTCAGTTGGCTTTAAGTCAGAGGAACAAGGTGGCCACCCAATC
Source organism: Octopus sinensis (assembly GCF_006345805.1). Lineage (NCBI taxonomy): Eukaryota > Metazoa > Mollusca > Cephalopoda > Octopoda > Octopodidae > Octopus > Octopus sinensis. The sequence continues at coordinate 136,245,821 of NC_043000.1, forward strand.
AAACGACCTCCAGAGAAGCCTATTTGCTGTACATATTCAATAGAATTCTTCACTGCATAAGATGGGGTGTTTTCTTGCATGAAGACCAGCTTTCTCTTGAATGAAAGTTTTTGCTTTTTGGACCACGGTTGGAAATTGCCCTATAAAAAGGTAACATATGTTTTTAATCTCATCTTAATACTATCTGGGATTTTCTATGGCCCAACTATCATACCATCAATGATACCAGCCCAAAACATGACCTCACCTCCCCGCTGTTGGCATCTGAAATGATGAGGACAGTCCCCCGCTGATTGTTACCAAACCTTTACTCCATTCATCTGGTCCATCAAATGTAGCACTGCATTCGTCAGTGGACAGAAGCTTTGAAAAATTTATCTTCATGTATTCTTTTCCCCATTTCAGTCATTGCTTATGAACAGTCTTCAGAGGTGGCCTTGTAACAGGTTTAACATTCCTGGCTACCTGCTTCAAGAGGTGACACCTGATACTTTTTGATACGTCTTCCCTGCCACAATATTTGAAAACTTCTCTACTTGTCAGATATGGGTTCTGCACAACTTCCCTTTTCACATGTGACAAAGTACGAATCAAAGCAGCCCTCAGTTTACCCTTATCTGCCTTAAGCCAAACAGAAATAGGAGACTGCACAAATTTCTTCACAGTTCAGTGATCTCTTCCCAGTATTTTTGATATTTCTATGGTTGTTTTTCCTTTTCCAAGCTCTGACACGGTGGTAGACGTCTCTCTCATTTGAGGTAAGATCACATTTCTGACCCATAATAACACTTAAATTGGGCATCTGCCTAATAATTTGGGACATCAGAAATCTTACTGCTACATGTAATGGCCACTGTTTGTTTTTGTCTGCACAGATCCACTTTATTTTGACAGAATGTGCACAGATAGATGTTGCCAACGGTCAGTAGGAAAACAACTGGTTTTGAACAAATATACATTTATTCATTGAGAGAAGGTTGATTTGCCTAATAATGTGGGACACAGTGTTGATCAATCAGATGCTCTAATGGGATTGAACCTGAAACCACATGACTGCAAATTGAACTTCTTAACCACACTTCAAAAGATCAAACAATTTTGAAGTTCAGTTTTTTAAACAGACAGGTTCCTGTTTAAAACTTATTTGGCATCTTCTGTCTTTTAGTTGCAACGAGGATTCTTTACATGTGGAAGCACAATCGAAGTCATATTCATATGTCAGTTCATTGATAGATAAATTAGTGGGTGGACAAAAGAATTAAATCATACAATAAGCAATCTTTGATTGAATAAATCCCAGAGAAATAACTTACATATCAATATTGATCTATAGAGAAAACTTTATACTTATTTCTGACATTGGCACATGACCAAAAGTTTTGAAGAAAGGAAGCAGTCAGTTAAAGCCATCTCAGTGTATTGCTGATACTTTTTTACTGAAACAAGAAAGATTAAATTCTTGATAAAATTTGAACTCAGAGCATAAAGGCATGTGACTAAATACTAGAAGACATTTTGTTCATTCTTCTGTGTGAATTAATGATATAGGTACAATGATGAATAAACTGCCTTGCAATCTTTTAATAGACATAATATTAGTTTATAAATGTTAGCATGAGGACACAGTAAAATGAATGATTCATTTAGCCTTTTGAAGAATAATGTATTATGATACAGGATACTTGAAGTCAAAATAGGAAATGAAAAATCTTGGAATGAAAAATTAAGATAATATCTTATGAAACTATAGTGCAGCCACTGGCTCTCCAGACCTCAGTCAAATCGTCCAACCCATGCCAGCATAGAAAACGGACGTTAGACGATGATGATGATGATGATGATGAACTTTCATAATAGACAAGTTAAGCTGGATGAATTTAAGTAGATGGCTTGTCATTTCATTTGTATGTATTTAGTTAATAGTAAATAGTTACTGGTAACTCTTGTGACAGTGACTCTTGTGTTAGCATAAAGAGATCATTATTGTTATTATTGTAATAAACTAGTGGTTCATATAGTTCAGGGATTGGTAATGTGTGGGAAAATGAATGAGGTACTGTTCCAATGGCCTGAATGACTTGAGCTCAAATTTTTTTCAGCTAGTCTATCAAATATCAGGCCACTATACTGTGAGATGTGACCTCATACAATTATTTTATTGTTTCAAATCAATGGAACACAGTCATAGCAGAGCCCTTCTGTTGAGGGTTTTTTGCCCACCATATTAACTTCAGTGGCTATTTCAATTTGGAACTCATTTTATTGATAATTTTATCAATACCTATCAAATAACTAAACTATTTTTATACTTGACTTTAAGGATGCAACATGAGACACCAGTTTACACTAAAAGTAAACACAGGCACACATATAGATATTTCTGTACCAAAGGGTTCAAAACAGGTTTTGTTTACCAAATTTGTTGAAGTAAAACAAATGAGATTACCATAAATGCATTAGCCAAACTAGTTTAATGGTCTTCATTGAAAAACATTCATGAATTTATTCTAGTAAGGACACTGAATTATAAAAGCAAATTAACTTAAATATATGTGGCATTAATTCATATGCAAAATTTTGAAATTACAAAAATATTTAAACATCAATAGAAGCTTTTATGTGAAAGTCTAAAAGAATTAAAAGAGAATCAAGATTCTCACATGAGAGCAACGGGATGAAGATTAATTTTATGATGAGTCTAATTTGTGAATTGTCTGCACTTTCTGGATAGAATGTTCCCTTTGTTATATATAGTAAACTAAAGGTTCACCAAAAAATTGTAAACTTTATGCCTTTTTAAAGAAAGCAACATGAAAATGCTTCGTTTCATCATTTCTGAATATGCTATGGCATTGCAGAAAATTACAAGCTGAAACAAGCATATGTGTATAAGTAACCCTAAGAAAAATATCATTTATGCTACAAAGAAGAATTCATTATATACTCAGCAAGCTATCCCACCAAGAACTGACCTTGTGTTTCTGGAAGACTTAGCAAGCTATCTATAATAATTTGTATTTGAACTTAAATTAATGTCGTTTGTATTGCCATATCACAAAAAAGTATGGTCTTCTTTGTTTACTTGTGCTGTATTTCTTTAATAATAGCATAGCTTAATTCCTTCCAGGCTTTTCTTTAACTACAATTAAACCTCATATATATATATAGAGAGATTTTCAGTTGGAACAACAATATTTTTATATGAGAGCAGAAAACATTGTGAACTCTGTGATGTCAATGTTTTCGACCAACTAAATAAAACCTCACACAAAACAATTACAAAAAATAATGGAAAACAATAAAAAGACCTTCAATCATATTATTTTAGTGGTAAAATTAGTACTTTGATGGTTCCACCTAGTCTACTTACTTTATCTAACAGGGAAAATATTACTGGGTACAAAATTAAAGTTTTCTATTTGTCTACTATTAATTCAACTATAAATTCCTGTATTTTCTATGGAGAAAATTGTACAGTTTTAATGCAATTTCAGTTTAAAATTGGTAATTGCTACATTGCATCCAACACAAAAATTGAATTGTAATAACATAGGTAATTTCTAGAAAACCTATCATTATTATTGTCTACACACCTATTTTCAAGCTGCAATAGAGCAGAATTGTTATTATGTCTGTATTATTTATTTATCAGTCTATCTATTTGTCTGCCTATCTGCCTGCATATACATATAGCTCATTGATTTTATGTCTGTTCCTTCTTACTAGCATGGGTCAGATGAGTATATCATTACTGAATTGTTATAAAGTTGGATGCCCTCACTGTCACTAACTCCGATCTATTTTACAAATCAGAATTTTTTTTATTCCACATCTTTTTGCAGGTACAGAGACAGCAGATTAGTAAGAAGGGGAAAAAGCAAAGAATTAATCTCATCAAATTCACTGACTTTTTTGAGAAGATCAAATATAAATAAGAATACATGCACATGTGTACATAAACATATAAATACAAACATAAGTACATATGTATAAATATATATACATACATATATATGTTTATATATTATACACATATATATGTACATATATACATATTTACACAAATACAGAGTGTGATGTGTAAATTGTTACCATTTTATACTTTTAATTTAATGTGTGTGCATTGCTTGTTTCTGATTTTGTCAACTACTCAGTATAGTAGGGTCAGTTGGGCACCATCTGTGAAAAAACAGCACCATGATGCAATTCACTCTGCTAGAAATTTGGAGATGACATGCTGTGCTGACTGGCATTCATGCTGGAAGCTCCAATATGAACATTTCAGAGTATTTAGGTGTCAATATAAGGATGGTGCAGTCTGAAAACATCGTACTGGGAGTGATAAAAATCAAACATCCAGTCAATATTATGGTGTTTGGAGTGATCACTAGTGATGGCGACGTTATGCCACCATTTATCTCCCCACATGGCCTCAAACTCAACACAGAGGCCTAAAACAAGTGCCCGGAGGAGGTTGTGCTACCCTGGGTCAAGAGGGTGGCTGCTGGAAAATCCTATGTCTGGCAACAGGCCTCTAAACCATGCCACACAACCAGAACCCAGTTATAGCTGTCAAACAATTTCTGTGACTGCATCATGCTTTTCCTTTGTTCCTTGCATTTTTTAGCTCTACACATCTATGACATGTTGGCTTGAGAAAATACTACAATTTAATAGGCATTTAACAATGTTTCTGCTTCATGTAGGATACACAGATTGTTATTTGTTATATTGAACTAATTCTATATCCTTAATCTCTACTGTGGTATTGAGTACTGTTTCTAACAGTTGACAGTAGACACATACAAACACACACATCCATGTGCACACACACACACATCCATGTGCACACACACACACTCATATACAAAGACTCAAGCTGGAGCACTAATTTTGTCCACCCTGTATATATATATATATATATATATATATATATATATATATGTATATGTATATTTCTTCTTCCACTATTCTATCCTCATACTCTTTCGTTTTCTCCTTTTCTTTCTCTTATTCTTTTACTTCCTCTTCTCCCTCTCCTTTTTTTCTCTCTTATCCTATTTCCAAATCTTTTCCTCTCCCCTTCACAGTTCTTTGTCTGTCACTCTCTCTTCCTCACTCTTCCTCCTTTGCTCCTACATGACCATTGGCCATTTTTCTTTCTTCTCCTAACTTTCTTCCTGTTGCAGCTGGACAAGGAAGACGTATACTTGTCTGTCTCCTGTCCAAGCTTGTTTCTTCACATTCGCCACCACAACCTCGTTTAGGCTTAGCAGCCCTACCTGTTTGTTTTCACTGTCCTGTTTTTGTCACCAATTTTGACCCTCTGCAAAATACAAAATTTTATTTAATTTACTTTGTGGGAGCAACTGTTTTATTGAAGGCGTATCTTGTCATGAATTGCTCGAAATATGGGTTAAGAAAACAGCTGACAACTGATGAAGGGTTGTTCTTTGTATTGTTTGTCTTGTTTTCCATTTGTTTCTTTCGTTATTCACAAAAGTAGTTCATATTCCATGTCCTCGTACTTCATATTTTTCGATGTTTACGTTTTGTGACCTCCTGTGCCCACATATTCATATGTATATACATATACATACAAGTATGTACGTTTACATATATATATATGCATATATATATATATATATATATATATATATTGATAAAAGAAATAAAACATATGCATATATATAAACATATATGTACGTACCTACCTCTACATGTACATATACACACATATATGAGTACAGGACACCAAAGGGACGTCGAACACATAGAGAAACGAAAACAAAGACACAAACCAAAGGAACAGGACATTTTTTTAAAAACAACAAAAAATGGTGTACAGGACAGTTAACACAACGAAAAAACCCCCTCTTCAGTCGCTAAGGTTCCATCTACTCTACGTTTCGAAGGATATATATATATATATATATATACATATTATTTAAATTATATATATATATATATATTATATATATATATAATATATATATATATATATATATATATATATATAATATATATATATATATATATATATATATATATATACATATATATAAAGAAGTGTATTTCATTTATACATTTAAGATATTTTGTATTTGCCATTTGTCATGCTTACATTGGTCACAACAGTGTGCAATACAAAATGCTTTTTGCATTCTATCTTCTCTGTTGCTGAAATATAACACTTCCTAAATATTTCTTCCCAGGTATTTCTCTGTTTAAAATATGTTCCACTATGAAATTCAACCCACTTTTTATTTTATCTGACATGCTTATAAGTATTTATATCTTAGAAAACTGTTTGTGTCCTGTAGATATCTATGAATATCTTTGATGTTCAGTCACTTCCTCAAACAACATGTGTTCAGCATTTGTCGTCAATTAACATTTGGCAGACAGCACAAAAATACTGTTCTGATTCTCCTTCGGCTATAAAAGAGAAATCAGAAGACACACACACACACGCGCGCGCACACTATCTATCTATCTTTCTATATAATAAATATGTGTGTGTGTGAATGTGTGTTTATATATATGTATGTGAGTGTGTATAGTAATATGGGAGTCTGTTATGTTTCTGTATCTCACTATCTTTCCTTCTCTTTCTCCTTCTCTCATTTTTCTGTCTCTTATTTATTATATATTTATGTACAGTGAGTGGAAACTTTAATTCCTATCTAGACATCAGAACTTGATTTTTAGTGAAGAAATATAGATAAACAATAAACACAATTTGTTTCTGTAAACACGTTTATAAACTTATCTATTTTCTGACTGGTTTCAGTAACTGAACAGCAGTTGTTTTAGGGGAAAGAACAAACTTCAAGGCTTTTAATTGATCTCATCAACTCAGTACTTATTTCAGTCCATATATTAAATTAATATTGATGTCATTGCAGTGAAAGCATAGTACCAAGAATAAGAATTGGTTAGAAGAAGCTCAGGCTGCTATTAAATTTATTAGTAATGGAAGCAAAAATGACAAACTGTAGGTGAGTTATGTAAAAATCGAAATGATATACTCTTTACTCTCTTTACTCTTTTACTTGTTTCAGTCATTAGACTGTGGCCATGCAGGAGCTCCGCCTTCACTCGAGCAAATCGACTCCAGGACTTATTCTTTGGAAGCCTAGTACTTATTCTATCGGTCTCTTTTGCTGAACCACTAAGTTACGGGGACGTAAACACACCAGCATCGATTGTCAAGCGATGTTGGGGGGACAAACACAGACACACAAACACATACACACATACATATATACGACGGGCTTCTTTCATTTTCCGTCTACCAAATCCACTCACAAGGCTTTGGTTGGCCCGAGGCTATAGTAGAAGACACTTGCCCAAGGTGTCATGCAGTGGGACTGAACCCAGAACCATGTTCTGATGTATGGCAATTAGATATGATCATTTAATGTAGAGGACTATTTGGGGTCATAAAACGTATAACCCAAATATGTTTCTGATTTGTTAAAGATGGGCTATTTAAGTGAAGAAAATTTATTGTCATGTTCAGTGTTGGTTGATGGCTGCTGAAATGGGTTGTCTATGTGGCAGATTGGCATTCTAGCTAAAATAGGTGTTGGCTTCTAAGGTGATGCTTATTTTAATTGGTAAGCAGTTCAATCCCTGGAGAAGGACATCATGCTCAGAATGGTCAGTGGCAAGAGAGGAAGAGGTCGACCAAGAACCCACTGGCTTGACACCATTAAGAGTGACACGGGAATCTGAAAGAAGCAACCCAGGATAGAACTGGCTGGAGAATGCTGATCCATTGAGTAACCAAGAGTCAATTTCAACTGAGCGGATAGATAGATAGATAGATAGATAAGAGTTCAAGAAAAATTAGCTTCTATACCCAGTTTAAACTTGTTGTTACACCGGTTTTAGTGTTCCAATTGGAGTTAATAATAGAAGGGCTTTGATTCAAATTGATTTGTGATTTGAAATTTCTAGGAGAACAAAGCCTCAAGGACTGTGCTTTTGGCAAGCATAGTAGAGTAATTTGTATGCTATTTGGTTCTACATAGAAAACAGTGCTCCATTGAAGCCATTTTAAGTTGTCATTATATAGTTGGTTTAAGATGAAGCCTAAATCAAGATTTAATAGTTGTGGTTGTATGGGTGAAAAGACCAGTCATACCTGGGAGCTGAGTTGCTATGGAGGGTATATATCTGTGATGTTAGTAGCATAGCTGATGTGATTGTCAAAGTAGTATTGGTATGAAGAATTAGTGTAGTAATGCTTACAACGAATCCAAAGAAATTGATATCCAGTATGTTTCTTATTGCAGCTATTTGACAGTCATACCTTTTGTTAATAGCATTAGATAAGTAAGATATTGAAAATCAGAAAATAGGTAAAGTTTTAATTTAAGATCTGAAGTCTTTTGGATGTATTGACAGAGCAGTTTATGAAAGTGTTGTAGAAGATTTTTAATCATGAAACTGTTAGGAAGCTTTTTTTTTTTTATCATAGCTAGTATTTAAATAGGTGAATGTTCCTGATTGTGTTAGGGATGACATTGCATTTTAAGTAATACTATAGGAAATTAATCTGGCAACCGATCATCACCTATTTCTTTGATAGATTGAATAAATTCGTCATGATAGTAAATTTAGCCTGGCTCAGGTTTGATGATATTATTGTACTTTAGTTGTACATATGGTGTTAGAAATCAATTACAATGCAAATAACAATGCTGTATTTGCAAGTATTTCAGCTGACTAAATAAATGCATGAATAAGTTAAACAGAATTCTATGCCTTAGGTGGAGAAGAGATTGGTATTGAAAACCTAAAGTGTACTTGGTTTCTCACTATCAGCCATTTTTGTTTGAAGATTATCTCAGGTGTGAAGCTCTGAGTAATGCGATATAAAATAGCCTGAATTAATATATATAATGATATACATAACTATCTCTCTCTATATAAAGCTGAAGTTGTCTGTGTATGGCAGGTTTGGTAGCCTTCAACTAACACTATCTCTTCTGAGACCCTGCAGCGCAAGTTGACCAAAATTGAGAGTATGATAGAAGAAGGCTTGCTCTTCCTTCCGTAGAAGAAAAAATTCAAATAAGACCAAAAATTATTTACATCAAAAAGGTGCTTTTTTCAATGAAAATCACTATTTTTTACGATATTTTTTTACTGTTGTGTCATCATTGTTTGGTGTATTTCAACCAGAAAAATGTTCACTTAAAGATAATAACAAGCTACATAATGCAAAATTTTTACTTTACAGAAATTCCAATTCTAAAAAGTCGAAACAAACCCGAGCAACGCCGGGCAATACTGCTAGTTCATTTATAAAACTGAAATACTATCTGCTGTATGATGTGGATGAAAGACATTTAGGAAAGTACTGTTCCATTGACTTTTATGAAGTAATTTTTGTGTGGTGCAATCCAATACAGAATTATGGATAGTGAAATCAGAGTTGAATAAGGAAATCATGATATGATGAATATGATATGTGAATTTCAGAAGGAGTTTGAGTGCAGGTCAACTGTCAATACAGCTATATATTTAAGGTATGAGCATTTCACTTTGACAGCAATTCAGATCATTGCTTATAGTTCTAAGTTCTAAATATTGTCTTGCTTTGTTTGTGAAATATTCAAATTACTACACTAAATTATCTGAGAAGGTTTGAATTTAATGTCTAAGAATGGAATATAAATCTGTATAAAGTGTATTAATGCCTCTTGAAAGTAACATCAAACAGTATCTAAATTTAAATTTTCCCAGCTCTGTGAGCTTTCTATAATTGTAGCACACCTCCTGGTATATAAAGACCAAAGCATAATTTGTCTAGGAGACAGCAACCTTTGAGCTGGTGCTGATTGGAACAACTGATTGTTATGTATGGAACTGCCAACTTTACAAAATTTCATTAAAATCAATGATATTAAAATGACAGTTATAAAATGTTTGCAAAGTAAAGCTAAATACATAGTTTCATATCAAATGAAGTGGTGGAGATGGATAAAAATTTAGAATGAGATAAATAGATTAAATCTAACAAGTTTTTATATCATAGTTGAGATGATACTGAATAGACTCTCTTAAGAATATAATATTATTATACAAAATCTCATATCATATGTTAGGATCTAGACAATAGCTTGACTTTAAAAAATTATTTTATAGCTGTCATGAGGGAAAGAGAGTGCATATGATTCTTATATAGGTCTTCTGAGGCCAACTAGAGAAAAACATATTGAAACTGTAAACCTGGCCCAGTTGATTGCAATAGCATAGACTCCTCCAAAGGTACCCAAGGGCAAGGTGTTGGTGCTAAACAGGGTAAAGAGATAAGTCTACCACCCAAGTAGGCGAAGGCAGGATTTGAACTTAGAAATGCTTTATCAGAAAAAGATTCCAGATGACAACCTGTCTGATAGGCTAATGGTTCTGTGAATCCACTCACCTAGATTGGGTGTGTATTTATCAGCCTCAAAAGAATGAAAAAACAAAGTTGACTTTGGTAGGATTTGATCTCAGAATACAAACGACTCAAATAAATAATGCAAAACATTTAACCCTTTCGTTACCATATTTCTTTTGAGATGCTCTGTTTTTCTTTCAATTAATTTTAGATATAACAAAGAATTTAGTAAAATAACTTAGTTATCATTAAGCTAATGTTTAGGAGCATAAATTGTGACGAAGGTTTGGTGGAAGATTTTAATTCAAAACTTATGAAAACAAGACATTTGTACTAAAGGGCTAGAACCAGTTTCAGCCAGGTTGGTAACGAAAGGGTTAATCCAGTATTCTAATGAATCTGCCAATTCCTTATCCTCTTAAAATAGCATGCAAATCTCTCAGATCATACCCTACATTTTACAAAACCCCAAAATAGAACACATTCAATAATGTACACCTAGATACACTATTTGAAACACATGGTACCACTACAGCTAAAATAATTTTTTATTCTAAGTTGTTTTCATCAGCTGACTTCATGACTAAAGAGCAACGATAGTAATAACCTTTTCTACTATAGGCGCAAGGATGGAAATTTTATGGGGTGGAGCTAGTCAATTACATCAGCCCCAGTGCATAACTGGTACTTATTTCATCGACCCTCATAGGATGAAAGGCAAAGTTGACCCTGGCATAATTTGAACTCAGAATGTAAAGAGGGATGAAATGCACTTAAGCATTTTGCCTGGTGTGCTAATGATTCTGCCAGCTCACTGCCTTAGCAACAATAGTAACAATAATAATAAAAATAAAGAAATATGTAGCAATTTTATTTCGTTTTTGGATTTGGTTTGCAAGATTCTTTATATGTGTTCGTGTGTTGAAGCATATTCTGTTGTGTCTGGGGAGTGTCATTTTCTTTTTGAGTCTTATAATGTAACACACTCACCGGTAAAATTTCCACTTATTCCTTATTTTTATTTTCCTAAAATTTTCGTTGCATCTTGCAACCTTTTCAATAGTCTTGACTCTCAAGAGAGTCAAGACTATTGAAAATAAAAATATGAAATATTACCAGTGAGTGTGTTACATAATAAGGCACAAAAAGAAAATGACTCTCCCCAGACACAACAGAACTAGCAATTTTACTTATAACATTTATAACTGGGAGGGTGGTAGTAGAAGTTTGTTTTTTGTATGAATTCAGGTTCAGTTTTATTTTGTTGACCAAGAGTGATTTTTAATATAGCTCTGGGTTCGTGTATATATATATCTTCTTCTCTTCTTCTTCTTCTTCTTCTTCTTCTTCTTCTTCTTCTTCTCTTCTTCTCCTTGTTATTGTTGTTGTTCTTCTTCTTTGCTGCCTCCTTCCTCGGCTACTGCTGCTTAAACAGTGAAAACCAAGAACTCATATAAAATATTCTTATAGGACAGCTATTACCTACTACTACCTACTACCAAGCCGTCACAAGAATTAAAAAGAGAGAGAGAGAGAGAGAGAGAGAGAGAGAGAGAGAGAGAGAGTGAGTCCGAAGGTGAGATAGAAAATGATCTTTATAATCTACTTGAAATGAGATGGGATCACTTTAATGTGCTCCCATCAAGCAAGAATCTATGAAAAAGACTCATCTCAAAATTTCAAAAATAATATAATTTGGGTTAAAGGAAAAAAAGGTTAGATTTTAGCACATATTTTATTATAACAATGGGATAAAAAATAACAGTGAGTACATTGTGAAGTAGAGTTAGGATAAGAATGTTTAATTTATCTAAAAAAATTTCTTAAGACAAATTGTGTGTAAGACTTCTTAAAAATTGCAAAACTTCTTAAAATTTTCAATGAGTCTCTTTTTGATACTGCTTCCTCATTCAGAAGTTTATTCGCCACGTGTCATTGTTCCTTAATCATTTTTCTCCCTCGTATTTTTTGTATTCATTGACATTATTGATATTATTTTTTATGCATTCTTTTTTATTTTCATAATATCATAACCCATATAATAATAATAATGATGATGATGATGATGATGATTGTGGTGGTGGTGGTGGTGGTGGTGGTGATGATGATGATGATGATGAAGATGAAGATGATGATGATGAAGAAGAAGAAGAAGAAGAAGAAGAAGAAAAAGAAGAAGAATGCCCTGATGCAGTACCAGGTAGTTACTCTCATGGTTTCTGATCTTAATTGATTGGAAGTGTTATCATGTACATTGTTTTGTCTTGGTATAAAAGATGGGCTACAGCAAATATTCTGCTCAATACCACAGATTTGCTTGTCAGTTGTTTGACCTTTACCAGTTGAGCATGTCCCTTAGTGGCTGACGATATGTGCGTCTCTGATCATGAGCAGAAGTAGTGGGGGAGCATCATAGCCATGTGTTGAGAGGAATTCTTTGGGGTTTGAATAATTCACCTCTGGAAAAATGGGAGTTTCGTTCAACATCCTTAAACAACTCTTATTCAGGGACCTTTTGAGCAGGATGGGCTACTCGACCAGAAGAAAATTCTAACTGGGTCCCACCTGTAAGGTCATGTGCTGTTTATCTTGATATGAGATGTCGCGCATATATGGTTGTGATGCATGTGCCTGGTGTACCCTTATCAGACGGGTAGTCATGATGGGTATACTGAACTTTGTATATTTTACCCCAGTGTCACTTTGATAGCATGCACTGCTCTCTCACTCAATAATAATAATAATAATAATAATTTCACCTATGGCGAAATTTACCATAGTGGAATATATTATTATTATTGTCTTTCAATTCTCAAATGTAACTACTAAGTCCGGTAGAGTTTGCTTTACTTCTATTTCTGAAATTAGAGCGATGGGATTTATATCTATTTATCATTTCATTTTTAGTTGCTCCAATATAAGATTTCTTGTAATTATCTGCGAGTACTTGCATTGGTAGATAACGTTTTTAGTTTTACATATATGCGAGAATTCAGAATTGCTTTTGCTTCTGCAGTCACATAGATTATTAAGCTTGTCTGTGCCTATGTTATGTTGAGGGGTGGTGGTTATTATTTACTAGCAGCATAGCCCAGCGTTGCCCGGGTATGTAAGAGCCCCTAGTAGGCAACGACTAATCCCAATCTAGTCCTTTCCCTCTAGGGAACGAAGGCGCATGTGTAGGTTGCAATGTCTTCTCTTCACTCGAATACTTCTGTGTATACGATGTTCCTAGCTGTCCCTTTGGGCGAAAACATGAAAACATCATTGCGCCTCCCAACGCGTGAACAGCCCACGTAGAGTTGACCGTGGGCGAAGCACTGTTCGCCCAATTGTAACCCAGCGACTTGTAGCGTTTGGCCTTGGGATGTATTGATGGACATTGCGAAGCAGAGTTTAACAGGAAACTGAGAACGCCTGAAGTGGATTGGTAGGTCAGCGCCCAACGGTTGAAGGTGCATGCGTGGAATGAAGACGTCCTCTCCCTTCCCACAACCGGTAAGTATTGTGGCCGTTATTAAATGTGGTGGCAAATGTTTCACAACCAGACGTGTGCCGTTGCACTGTTTAAGTGGAACCAAATTCCTGATGAGCATAATGGGCGCACCGACTTTTAACTTCAGGATGTGTGGCGGCAGGCCTGGTAGTTCAAGTGAATTCAGGAATTCAACAGGATAATCGGCAAGCTCGGCGGAGTCTGCTGTCCTATCAATAGATTTGTAGACGTGGACATCACCAGGAATAGCTTCAAGTAGCTGGATATTGATGGAGTTGAGAGTTAAAAAGGTCGAGTTGCGTCCCCTAGACAGTCTGTGGTTTGTGTTTCTGAATCTCGACCCCATGTCGAATTTATCGATTTTTTCAGAACTGGGGGAACTTTTCAAAATTTTCACTGCGTTAGTTTTGAATTATGACATTGGGCTATGTGTGTCAAGTTTCATGAGAATCGGTTGAAAGCCGTGGTCAGAGTGAGGGTACAACCTGACAGACACACAGACACACAGAAACAAACTGCCGTTTATATAGAGAGAGATAAGGTAGTTGTCTGCGTTATTTGAGGGTGAGTTATTAGGGATGATATTTATTATATCTGTCGAGTGGTTGCTATGTTTTATGTTGTTATTCTTCTTAGTTTCATAGAAGGTAGCTAGCTTTTTATTGTTGATAGAGGCAATGATAGTAACTAGGTTGCTAGTTAAGCTATGGCCTATTTTAATTTTATTCCTAAAGATTTCTGAGTATTTATTATTTAAGTTTAAGTGCTTATGTATAAGTTTCATTATTGACTGAACTATGTTGGTTTTAAGCTGCATCGTGAAGGGGATTATTAACCAGATGTTATCCTTATTTCGTTTTTTTTTTGATATTATTATTTTTGGTGTAGAAACTGTCCTCGGTATTATTGTAGAATGTAACGTTAGGGTTATAATTATTCCTCTTCTTTCTATAGTTATTTTTTATTATTACTACTATTAGTTTTATTGGGTTTTTTCTGTATGGTTTATTTATTTTATATAGCTTGATAGTATCATTCCTAACTGGGGCTATATTGTTTCTTAGAGGTGCGTTATTTTTATTTTAATCTATATTTTTATTATTATTCATACTCTTTACTCTTTTACTTGTTTCAGTCATTTGACTGCGGCCATGCTGGAGCACCACCTTTAGTCGAGCAAATCGACACCGGGACTTATTCTTTGTAAGCCCAGTACTTATTCTATCGGTCTCTTTTGCCGAACCGCTAAGTGACGGGGACATAAACACACCAGCATCGGTTGTCAAGCAATGCTAGGGGGACAAACACACACACACACATACATATATATATATACATATATACGACAGGCTTCTTTCAGTTTCCGTCTACCAAATCCACTCACAAGGCATTGGTCGGCCCGGGGCTATAGCAGAAGACACTTGCCCAAGATGCCATGCAGTGGGACTGAACCCGGAACCATGTGGTTGGTTAGCAAGCTACTTACCACACAGCCACTCCTGCGCCTATATATTAGTATTAATATTGAAAGATACAGAAATAATTTTTTTATTGTCAAACGCGTGATAATGCTAATAAAATAGCGTGAACAGGATAAGCATTATCACGTGTTTGACAATAAAAATAATATTTCTGTATCTTTCAATACATCTCAACCCTTCTAAAACAATCTTTGTTTGTTTACTTTCATTGTCAGTTGAATTCTTAATATTGTTATTTTTCTCATTGTTGGCATTTCTGGTATTATCATTTTTAATGTTGTTATTTATATTAATCTGCACAGTTTTATCTCTTTCCATTTTTTATCATTTTATCTCCATTTTTTCCCTCTTAATCCTTTCTGTCGAAGAGCGTAGGCTCGTAATGTAAAAGACTTTTCCATTGTTTCCGAGCATTAAACTAATACACCTGCATTTTGTTCCTACACCTGTCTTCATCTTGTGTTTTCTGTAAATTTGAACTATATATACATACATAATACATACATACATACATACATACATACATACATATATATATATATATATATATATATATATATATATATATACATATATGAATAGATATGTGTATATTTCCCTTGTTTACAATTAAAACGGAAAAAATAGACAAACAGTTACCAGGGTAGCAAAAAATCACACAAGTAAAAAGGGCGTAACACCTTGTTTTTAAAGGTAGAAACTTCAGGTATATGTGAAATATTTTATATAATATATATAAATGAATAAATGGGATTAAACACAGGTATTATTCAAATTCTTTTACTTCCGACACATGTTTCGAAGATATCATTGGTATTATTCCAAAGGAATAAAATAGTGTAAAGCAATGTAATCTTCTCTTCAGGTAAATGAAGAAATATAACTCATCAATAAGACATTTTAACAGAATATGATGGATATGTAAAGTGATGAACTGAACGCTATTAAAAAACGTCATTAAAAAAACGTTAGAGGATATAACGTCAAAGGTAGCCTATAGAAAGAGGGGCGGTAAAGGAAAGAAAAAATCAGGAACCAAATGAATTAGAAGTATAGAACAATATGTAAATTAAATAAAACCCTAAAGTCTTGAAAAAGATATATCTAGGGAAAGTGAAATGTAAGAAGAAAATCAATGTTTAAATTTATATAATAGGTAGACATCACATATGAACTAAAGGTGTGTTTCTGTCAATGTTTACATCGGTAAGCACACTCTATAACCGTGTTTATAAGGGGATTTTTAGAAAAAGAATAAAAAGTAGTTCACAATTACATAGAAGACAGAATTTCTTGCCTTTATCATAAGGGAACGAAATTGAGAGTATAATCAACCAAAATTGCGAAGATAATCTGGTACTGGACTGAGGAAAGAAAACTTCGAATATATATATATATATATATATATATATCTTATATTACTATATATATATATATATATATAATATATATATAGATAATATAATATATATATATATATATATATATATAATATATATATATATTATATATATATACATATATATAAGATATATATATGCATGCATTTCTGCATGCATAGTTGGAGTCTGGGGTGCACATCTCTGTCTGCACAGAATATGAATGTAATCATTGGCAGCCAACCTGAAAAACTGGTACTTTACAAACGAAGACATTCAAATATTTGTTCTATATTGAATTACATGGACACCCTTGTCCCTTTCTCCATCACATATATAGTGAACTTGTTGTTTTCTCTCACTCATTAGAAACCTATAACCAACAATGCTATTTTTCACCAATTATGATATAAAATAAATATATAATTCTGAACTGTTGAACTGAATTATAAATTATATCTAAACACAAAGACAAAAGAAACAAAAAATGTAAGTATTACAGATATTGTCTAAAAGTTTCTATCTCAGACATCATTTTTTTTAAAAACATATTTGTCCATTATATCTAACCATTGTTGCAATGTCAATCAACTCTTCAAGAGAAAACAAGCCATACATGCACACACACACACACAAAGAAGAAGAAGAAGAAATGGAAATGAAATTGATATTATTATTATATATATATATATATATATGTATATATACTGAGCCATGCCATATTACAGAGTCACACGCTATACTATTATTATATCCTTATTAAATAAAGCCAATATCAATTTTTGATAAAACCAAACCTGTTAAGCTTCATTTTTTCTTTGTGTGTTTTCATTTCATTTTGTTATTGTTTGAATGTTATTGTATAAAATTATACGGAAATTCATCCTAACCATAAGTCATCTGGAGGGAAGAAAAACAAAAAGTAGTTAGATTTCAATGAAGAAATTAAGATATATCATTGTTGAGCAAGTGAAACATAGAATAAAAGAAAATGAAAATATAGTAAAGAAAAAAAAAAAATAGAAACAATAAATAATATAACAAAACGAAAAGCAGTTGTGGATGAAGAGGAAAAAATCTTCTCGTGGTATTTTTTTCAGTCAATAGCTTGTAAATAGCTAAATAGACAAGATAGATGGAAAGAAAGAGAATAAAAGAGATAGATAGAAGCAGAGAGAATAAGAGAGACAGAGAGAGGAAGACAGAAGAGAGAGAGAGAGAGAGAGAGAGAGAGAGAGAGAGAGAGAGAGAGAAAGAGGGAGAGAGGGGAATAATGTCTAGTGTCCATAAATCTTTTTATTCAAGTGAAATATCTATCATTAATCTTACTTGCATTGGATATCATCAAACTTGAACAAGCATTGATGTATGTATGTATGTATGTATGTATGTATGTATGTATGTATGTATGTATGTATGTATGTGTGTTTGTATGTATGCATGCATGTATATATATGTGTGTATGTTTATATGTGTATCTGTATATGTGTATATTCATATATATATATTTATGCATACATACATACATACATACATACATACATAAATACATATATATATATATATGTATATATATGTATGTATGTATATGTGTATATATATATATATATATATACAAGCACATACAGAGTCAACCTACACTTTACTTATTCACATATGCATGTATGCAAACATACAAAAGTGCACACACACATATATACATATACATACATACGTATAAACTTATACACATTAAAACGTGTATATTTTGCTGCACAGATGAGAGACAAAAAATACAAATATGTGGCACTGTGTATTTATTATCTATACCTAAATATATATATATATACATGTGTGTCTGTGAGCATGTATGGATGTATGTATGTATGAATGTGTGTGTATGAATGTGTGTGTGTGTGTGTGTATAGACTCGGTTGTGTGGTTCAGAAACTTGTTTACTAACCATGTGGTCTCAGGTTCAGTCCCATTGCATAGCATTATGGGCAAGTGTAAAACTTGTGAACAGATTTGGTAGAAATGGAAAGAAATCTATCATATGCATACATATATATGTATGTATATATGTATCTATTACCTTGCTTCAAAACAGGTAAAACTTGGTGACAGGTAGGCATCCAGCTATAGAAAATATGCCTCAACAAATTATGTCTGGCCCATATAAGTGGATTGTAAATGATGATGAATGATGCATCGATATGTATGCATATATATATATGTACATATATATATATATATATATATATGTATGTATGTATGTATATATATATATACATATGATAGATCGCTAGCCACTACACATTCTTTATTTTCTCTCCTTGTTTCTCTGTGTTCCTTTCTGTGGAAGAGCGTAGGCTCGAAACGTTAAATACTTTTTCACTTCCCGAGCGTTATACTAATACATCTGTTTGTTGTCTACACGACCTGTCTTTGTCTTTTGTTTTCTTTTTGTGAATTCTCCCTATATATATATGTATATATATATAATTATGTATTTTGGTAAGATCTTCAAACACTTCCTTGATCTTTGCACCAGCTTGGCCTTGACATTGCAGGCAGAGCAGTTAATGTCATTCTTGACCATGTCCTACTCATAGTAATCTACAGATCACAAGTGAGGGAAATAGAAGGCTAGCAATTGGGGCTGGAAAAATAGAAATTCTCTGACAACCATTCTAACACTTTTCAGAGGTGTAACAAAGAGCTGAATCCTGCTGTCACACATATGGTTTTCCAACAGCACTCTTCTATATCCATGTATTGACCACAGTCTCTAGCAGTTTCAAATAGTGATCTGAAATGAGCCTAAGGCCCTATCCAAAGATATGGGTCAGCATGATGTTACCTTTTCTGAAGACACAAACAAAAAACTGTCATGGTTTGGGGGAACTTGGTTTTCATGATACAAGGGTCATTACATGTATTGTAGGCAAGCTACCTACTGTTCTGAGTGCAGTGCAACTGGTCTTAGCAGAAGATCTTTTCATCTGAAAAACCCAAATCCTTCCTGGCTCAACAGGATGCTTCAGCTTGTTCAAGAGCTTCTTTGCTTTTGCCAAGCAGTTCACCTTGGATTTGGCTATCAGAATTTTCCTTTTGTGTCTTTCATGAATGGTGGTGAAGGTCCTCACTCAGTGCCAAGTCCATGGTCGTGACTCCACCACCCATTTCTCTCACCAAAGCCCAGATTTCATCGCTCAGATCTTACTTCACCTTGACTTGCCATTGTTGAAAGTATTCCAGCATACAGACACAGTCTGAATGCCTACTGTGTCCCTTCCTGCTGGCCATGGCTTCTTAGCCCCTGTCGCAGCTGTTTATGAGAAGTCTTACGGCCTTTACATTGTTCATAGAGCATTGAGTATCAGTCATGATGTTGGCATTCCCTTTCAAATATTCAGATGGCATCCAGTCCTCTATATTAGCTAACTTTTTCACAGATACCTCTTTCACCTATACATTCCCCAATGCCTTTGATTGTTTGCCAATACATCAAGCTCTTTCTGAAATAAAAAAATAATAGATTATCAGATTTAACTCAAACACACTGTATATATATATATATATATATATATATATATATAAAATACGTAAAATATATAGAGGGTACTGAGTGCAATATATTGGGTTGGTGTATATATATTGCGGCTTTTTTTCAACAAATTTTATTCAACAAAAACAATAACAATATATAACAAAAACATTTTTAAATGACAGTCTGATCATCTGCCAAGCAAATGGGAAACAGTAATTGAAGTAGATGGTGAATATGCTCTGGAATAGTCATTTAAAGATGTTTTTGTTACATGATGTTATTGTTTTTGTTGAATAAAATTTGTTGAAAAAAAGCCGCAATAATTATGCACCAACCCAATGTATGAATGTATAGTTTGTTTTTATTCTTTAATAAAAGCACTTTTACATTAAATCGAATACATTTGGTGGAGTATAAATTATTATTCTTTAACAGGAATAGTATCAACAGTGATTCCAAAGTTTTAGCTGGCTAAGTTATCAGCAGACTCTAATTAATCTTGACTTATATAGTATCATATCCATATATATATATGTATATATATATATTATACTATATATATAGATTATATATTATATATATATATATATATATATATATATATTATATCTGTCCCAACCATGCTATCATGGAAGGTGGACGTTGAACAACGATAATGATGATTCTATATGTGGGTTGTGTGTGTGTGTGTGTGTGTGTTTGTGGTCCACAGATGAGCTCCAGATATTCTCAGTATAGAAGACAGTAGTGCTCAAAAGATTCAAACTTAAGACTCCAAATGTCTTTACAAGGAATTGATTCCACAGAGTATATAATGGCTATAAGAGGGATCAAGTTGAGCAGATATAGATAAAACAAATTAGATGCATCAGATATATCAAATATATTATACATCAAATACAAAATAAGTATATATATATATATATATATATATATATATATATATATATATATATATACATACACACACACATATATATATATATATAAATGCAAAATGAGAGGAAGCAAAGGTGGATTTTTTCAGATGATGAATACTTAAATATAATTACATAGATGAAAATATTTATATATTTATACTTAAATATTCATTGTCTCAATGTCTCCACCTTTTTGCTTTCCCTCCTTTGCAAGTAAACATATACACATATTTTGTTGTGTATACATACACATTCATATACAGATTTATGTACAGACAGACAGACACACAGGCAGACAGACAGACAAACAGACACACATACACACAAGCTGGCTGTATAATGGTAAAGGTAAAGACGTTTGCCCAATATGCCAAGTAGTGAGACAAAATTCTTGATCTCATGAATCTGAAGCAAATATTTTAACTACACACTCACGTCTGCATCTGAAGAATAACAAAAACAACAATAACCTGATCTTTCAACTATGTCAGTCATTTGTTTGGCTACTCTCATGCAAGAGACTACTTCATCACAGTTGCCTTTAGTTAACCAGCAAATCCATTAACAAAACCACTAACACCAACACCAATGCTGCCATCCTTGAAACAGAACCTAAAACTGCATCTATACTTAGTATTGTGAGTCATTCTCCAGAGTGTTTAGTTGGATGCAGCCATGCCATAGTCTAATTAATCAAGACTGTCTTTGGTTAGCAAACAATAACATAAGCATCAACAACAACAACAATAAAACTGATACTGTTAAGTTCACACTCATCATTAACAATAAACAAATAATGTGTCCTTTCTCATACGCTAAATGGAGCTGGTGAAATACTAACAAAATATATCAAACTCAGAAACGAAGGAGAAATATAAACAGATGGCAGTTTTTGTGTTAGATGGGCTTTTAAAAGGTACTCTCTTATTCCAAATTTCTGTATATAATATATGAGCATTCATATAAATACAGGCATACACATCTACAGATATACTGACATAAATATTTGTATATATATATATGTGTGTGTACATAAACATACATATACGTGTATATATGTATATATATATATATATATATATATATATAATATATATATATATAATATATATATATATATATATATATATATATATAACTAAGGGTTTAGCAACAAGTTGCTTCGTACATACCGAAAATTTAGAAATAGCAGCCAAAGGACCGTTAATTCCTTTCACTACAAATATGACTCCACAGACAACGATATTTGTAACTCACATAGGTAAAAAGGAGAGAAAATAACGAAATCAAACAGTCTTTGATTAATTATGGACACGTTTCTGGATTAGAATTATAAAAATTCCTTTCCTTTATCAACATAAATAATTAATAATTCTTTACCCTATATCTGTAATGATTATATATGTATATGTATACATACATATATACATATATTTATATATATATATATATATAACATATATATATATATATAAGCATATATAAACATATGAGAAGGTACCCAAAAGTAATTGGAAACGTTCTCTATGTGGCAGATCCATTGTTGTTCAGGCTTCTGCTGCTAGAAGTCACTAGATGTGATCCTCAGTCATCAGTCTATGGACCAGTGACTTTGTGTGAAGTCATACAGCCATGTAGCACTTCTCTCCTTTTCGTTGATTTTTGCACTGGCTGAAATGAAGGAACAGTGTGCTTCCAAGAAATTCTGTTTTCCCATGAGGCAAACGGTGGCCAAAACAGTTGTCATGCTTCAAACATTTTACAAAGATGTTGCCATGAGCAAAGCAGAAGTTTACGAGTGGTTTCCACACTTTAGGAATGGTCACTCATCGCTTGAAGACCTACCTTGTCCAGGATAGCCATTGACCTCCTGAATGAATAAAAATGTTATGAAAATTCATGAATTGATCTTGGAGGACCATCACTGAACAAATGATGAACTTGTTAATATGACTGATGTGTCCTGGAGCTCCTGCCAACGAATAACGAATTTTGGGTGAGGAATTATGAATGAAAAGAGTTACAGCAAAATCTGTACCTCTCTTGCTTACGTAGAAGAAAAAAATGACAGAAGCATTAAAAGGCATCATTTTGCAAGTGTTGCAACACTGCTTCGAAAAGTGAAAAACACATTTGGACTGATACATTACTTAGAATGGAGAATACTTTGAAGGTGATAAAAGTGTAAACATGTATTGTATTGTCCAGAAAGTTCGTGCCGATTTTTAAAGGAAAGAAAAAGACCAATAAATACTTACCATTACATTTTTAATCAACCAAATATGAACCATTTTGTTGCACAATGCATCTCCATCTTTCCTTTAACTTGAAAATACCCTCTTCCCAGAATTCAGGTGGTTTCATGGCAAAGAATTCATCAAGGTATCTTTATATGTCAGCCAAGGAATTGAAATGTTTACCATTAAGACTATTCTGCAGAGACCTGAATAAGTGGAAATCCGAAGGAGCAATATCTGGTGAAAATGGAGGGTGGGGTAACACACCACAGCTGAGCTGCAGCAATTTTTTGTCTAGTTCCCAAAGCATCAAGTGCCGAAAATGAACTTTCTTATCTTCCATTTTAAAGGGTTACAGAATTAACACAGGTTATAGAAACACAAACCTTCTTCACGAAAGGATAGCTTAAACTGTGCCCTAAATGGAGGTGTAGTCAAATCCTATTGTATGGACTCAACCATATTCTAAAACAAGTCGAAAGGTAAGCTACTATAAATCGGCACGAACTTTCTGGACAACCCAATACATTTTTGCCACTCTTAGGTTGGCAAGCAGTTCTTCTACCACAGAGCAAATTGTCATCATCATCATCAACAGCACCACAAGCTCACATCTGTACTTCTTCTCAAAACTTTTTTGCAGAGAGAGAAGCATGAGTAATAGAGACATAAATGATAGTGATGAGAAGGATGTGTGATCGAAGTATTCAGCATTCTGAGATAGACATAAAGGTGATGATGATGATGTGATCATGATGAATGTGACGACGACGACGACGGCGATGACGACGCCGACTGCGACGCCGACGCCGACTGCGACGCCGACGCCGACTGCGACGCCGACGCCGACGATGACGACTTACTTTTCCATACTTGCTACATATCCCTCCAGCCTTCACTTGGCTCGTGCTCTAAGCACAGTGCATCCGTTTTGCATTACCATGCTGCATTAGTATTTTAAACATGAGCATTATGTAATCTGCTCTTCATTCAGAAAGATAGAGAGGGAGAAATTCATTATTGCTAGCAGAGGTAATTTCTCTCTGAATTTTCCCAATCCCATACGATCTACTTTCAAGATATACATCTCCACAGCTAATTAGATCATTTAAATGACAGCAGCTACCAATTACATCAAGTGAGCTTTTAAGTATTTGAAAGGATTAATTTGATGGACATTCTCACAGCTAACTGCTCTGTTGCATATACTAAATATAAAGATTTCTTCTGTTAACCTGCTTGTGTTTCCACTCTGATTGTTGCTTTACATTTGCTATGAACTACATAGTTTCTACCTATTTCTTATATTGATTGTGGTCATCTACATGTCTTCTACGAATGCAAACTTTTCTCCTGTTAGGGTTACTTTGAAGCCCTTTGATTTTAGGTACAGACTCCACACTGGAATTTTTTCTCTAATTCTATGAAAGATTCAACTCTTAAAGGTGGTTCATTGATTTATAAGAGTTCTCCAAAACAGCCTGTTGTAAACACCTCTGTTAAGAACTATAATAATCTGGGGGCGATGTGGGAAGATAACTGAGATTTGACAGATACCTTTTTACTTGTTAAGTTTCTGGCTAACTCTCATCTTACTGATAACATCACTGTACAGGGTTTACAAAGCCCTCACAAGCTACTCATCCACTCCTAATTTCTCAATTTTTATCAACAGCCAGACTTCAGAGCGAGTGAACCTCTCAAAGGCCTTTATAGGTCAAATCATACTAGATATAGTGGCTTACTCTAACTAGATATAGTGGCTTACTAATCGTCCATACTCTCAACAATGCGCCCTTAAATATGGTTTCTGATTACAAATATCTTGGGTCATACATATCATCATCTGGAAAAGACTTTCTAACTATAAAGAGTATGGCCTGGTCAGCCTGTAATGACATGCATAAAATCTGGTCATCAAATCTAAGTAGAGACTTTAAACTTGAAATCTTCAAAGCCACAGTCGAACCAATTCTACTATATGGCTCAGAAACCTGGACGTTATCAAAGAAGCTTGAGAGGCGGTTGGATGGAACCTACACACGCCTCCTTATGAGAGCTCAAAATCTCTCGTGGAGGCGCCATCCAACCAAAATGCAAATATATGGGAAACTACCACCTGTGTCATCTCTTGTGAAAGGTAGGAGAGTCCAGTTTGCTGGACATTGTTGTAGAGCTGAAAAAGAGGCAATTTCTACTCTTCTCCTCTGGAAGCCATCTACTTGCAATACCAGAGGGCGCACACTCTCCTACCCTGATGTAATCTCCAGGGATACAGGCATCCAGCAACAAGACCTCCGTAATGCCATGATGGACCGTGAAGTCTGGCGTAGCATGGTAAATTCCATTGTCTCGACCACGGTTGAACAATGATGATGATGACTCTTATCTTACCCAAGAACTTGTCTTGTAGATGTCTTACTAAAAGGAAGGCATTAATGGCCCCCTGTCCTGGCATAAACTCAAACTATAACTTATCTTAATATTTTTTTCCTAATCAGTTGTGCTATAATTTTTTCTCTTACTTTCATAACCTGCTCCATCATTATTATATCTCTTTAGTTACAGATTTCTTGGACATCTACTTTATCCTTGTAGCAGTTGAGGATGATACTTCTATGCCAGTCATTGAGTATAACATCTTCCCATGCTATGTGCTTGACTATGTGAATGACAAGTGCATATCCTATTTTACTGGATATTTTTTCTGCATTTCAACATCTATTCCTAATGATCTAGCTGCTTCTATATCTTATGTAATCATTTCAACCATATACTATCAATTTCATTGTTTCTTCTGTTGTATTCACATGAGCTAAATCTTTTCTCTCCCACACATCCATATTCAGGAATTTTCCCTTGAGTCAGTGCATCTACATGATTCCATATAGGTTTTCCTTCAACGGCATCTTGATTCTTATTGAGATACTGATATCTCTTTAGTTACTGATTTCTTGGACATCTACTTTATCCTTGTAGCAGTTGATGATGAGACTTCTATGCCAGTCATTGAGTATAACATCTTCCCATGCTATGTGCTTGACTATGTGAGTGACAAGTGTATATCCTACTTTACTGGATATTCTTTCTGCATCTCCACATCTATTCCTAATGATTTAGCTGCTTCTATATCTTATGTAATCATTTCAACCATATAACTATCAATTTCATTGTTTCTTCTGTTGTATCCACATGAGCTAAATCTTGTCTCTCCCACACATCCATATTCAGGAATCTTTCATAGTAACATTTCCATTATTTTCCCTTGAGTCAATGCGTCTACATGATTCCATAGAGATTTTCCTTCAACTGCATCTTGATTCTCATTGAGATACCGCTTTAAAATCTGGAACACCTCATCCCTTTGATACTCTCATTGCAGACCATTGCAAACCTCTTACTTTCAGATTCACATTTTGCTATATAGACTCGATGTCTTTTGACTTTTTTAGCTGATGGCATTGTTGTTTTTTTCCCCTGCTATCTTCCATTTTTTCTAGTCCTGTTCTGGATCAAACTACCATTCTATCACCATATCACATTATGTTTGGCTGAAAGCTTACGTCATTCACAGATTTGGAATGAGGCATATGGCAAGTTGTTTTATAAAAATCCCTAATTACTTTTGTTGTTACAAGTCTTTAACTCCTCCTTCTTGACATATACATCAAATACTGCATTTTTGAATCTATGTTTGGCCAAGGGGCCTTTCAGTTTTCCTTCTGACTTCCTTTGGCTTATCCTGTGATTCTTAGTCATCGGGCTCTTTATAAACACACATATACATACAATGACACACACAAATATATATATTTGTGTTTATGTATATACACATACATGTAGCATTATGTATATTTATATATATATATATAAGTCTGTATGTGTATGTGTGTTTGATTTTGCGTGCACATATATAGATATAAAAAAAAGCACAAGTGTAAATATTGTAAATGTAAAGAAAACAAAATTCAAATATTTTGCGGCAGTCATGACTAAATGAAATAAAAATTAGAATACAACATTAATGTAGATTTCTTTTCTGTGTGTTTTTTTTTCACTTATTTCTACCAAATATATATATATACAAAAATCTGACAAAATGAAGATAGAGTAAGTAAGGAAATTTTATATGATAATATAAAATTTTATGGTGCTTTATGAAAAACTAGATAACATTGACATTAATGTTATTTGTTGTATTAGGCATTACAGTAATTCGATGATAACTAATGTTTGTACATCACACTATGGTTTGTTACAAACCTTCAGGCTTCTCACTTGAACTATTTCCTTCTTATTCTTGTGGGAATGTTGCTTCAATTTTCTCTTTCTCTTTACATGAAGAGATTTAAGTATGATTTAAAGGAAGTTCTGGAGAGATTTAATAGAATAGAATAAAAATTACTACCAGCAGGAAAGTGGTATAAGTATTGTTGATGTTGTAATAAGACAGTGAGCTAGCAGAATCGTAAGAGTGCCAGGAAGCCTGAAGCTGACAAAATTGTTAGATGGTTAGTACCTTGTGGTATTATTTCAAGTCTTTAGGTTCTTATTTCAAATCTCACTAAGGTCATATTTGTGTTTTATCCTTCTGGAGTCAATACAATAAGATTGTATCTCCACTGTAGATTGGATTTAA
This sequence comes from Octopus sinensis, assembly GCF_006345805.1. Lineage (NCBI taxonomy): Eukaryota > Metazoa > Mollusca > Cephalopoda > Octopoda > Octopodidae > Octopus > Octopus sinensis. The sequence goes on from NC_043000.1 coordinate 136,273,904, forward strand.
CCAAATCCAAACTACAGTGGAGAAGGCTAGCCACTGGATTTGGTTAAAAAGAGACGATGAGCGATGGCTAGAAGAATATTGAGCTTTATTTGATAACCAGCTGATCTAGCAAACGGGGCCTCATATCAGTGAGGGGGGCTGGTGTGCATTGATGTCGAGACATAGGCCCCGAAACGGCGTGCATTTTCTCCTGATGACCCCATACACTTGCTGGCTTCCGGTATGTGGAGGTTTTGACTCTTGCCCTCAAAACTGCTGGCCTTGTGCTTAAATTATTGACATTTATTGATGTTATACTGACCAATGAAGGATTGAGACTGTAAGTGATTGCTTGACCAGACCTGCTAGAAACAGTAAGACAAATCTTTGTCAAAGTAAAAAAAAACATTCTCTTTAAAAATAAAGTATGCATCATATAATCAAGGCTTAGAATGTCTATGTTAGCACAAGTTGGTTGGTGGGTTGGTCATAGATAGAATGCCAGTGACTGTAGTTCTTTGTGATTAAACTATACTACACCCAATGCAACCACCACTTGCAACAACAACAACAATAAAAGCAAGAATACCAGTTTATTAATCATCAACAACTGTTATCTCCTTATAAAGATATATATGGTATTTATAAACTCTTGTTTAGCCTCAAGACTTTGATCAAACAAACGTCTGATGAGAATTATTCTGTGACAGTCTTATTCTTTTGTATAACTAGCCTTACATTGGCCTATATAGCTTACCCTTTTTAAAGATGCCTGTGTGTAATTTTAAGGTGTTTGGTTTTTATTTTTTATTTCTTAGAGTGGAAATACATTTTTATGTTTTGGTCAGAAGTGCTATTAGTAAGAGGTTATACCACTGTAGTCCATGTATTCTTGGGCTGGTACATTTTAATCAACACTGGAAAAACGAAAGATAAATTTACCTCTATGTAACTTCTCTATCAAAGATCATGTGAATCCAAATTCTTGTGTTTTCTATCTGCGATCATCCAAGAACTCCATTAGTTAATCTAGCACAGATATCGTTCATATTCCCTTCTCTCACTATAACTCTTAAGCTAGAGGATCAGCCAGAGACATCAGAGAAGACTTCTGTTTTTGTATCGGTGGCACGTAAAAGACACCATCCGAGCATGACCATTACCAGCATCGCCTTATGTTGGTGTCATGTGTAAAAGATTCAAGCGAGGTCGTTGCCAGTACCGCCTGACTGGCCCCATGCCGGTGGCATGTAAAAGCACCCACTACACTCTCGGAGTGGTTGGCATTAGGAAAGGCATCCAGCTGAAGAAACTCTGCTAGATCAAGATTGAAGCCTGGTGCAGCCATCTGGTTTGCCAGCCCTCAGTCAAATCGTCAAACCCATGCTAGCATGGAAAGCGGACGTTCAACGATGATGATGATGATGATGATATTTAAAGTAAACAAATTTCATAAAGTCTTGACATGTTGATTTTGGATGAATAGGCTCACCATGCCAATAGCAAGATCATTTTCCTGAAGCTAACAGAACTAGAAGACAGGGAAGATTCATTCTTGACAAGCTCCTTGTATCATCGTTGGTTAATTCCATGGTTAAAGCAATTTTTATCAATGACTTTGGGTCGTCTTTGGTGGATTTAAGAAAGTGTTGATGAATGGTCAAAGAATTTGGAGTTCCTCTAACAATGTCAAAAAAAAAAAAAAGAAAATCTTTTTAGCTGATAACAACCAATTTAAGATTTGTGGAGTGTGTTTAGTCACACTAGAATGGGATGGATGCTATTATGAAGCAGAAGTGTATGCTGTTGGGGTTGAGCCACTCACAGCACTGGTTGTATTAGGAATGGATGTTTTAAGATTGCACAAAGTGCTAATAATAAATCTAGATGGTAATAGGGAGCTGATCTCTGTTGGTGTTCCTCTTAAGAAATTAAGTTGCCAACATTTAAGCCTGCATTGATATATGCAAATTAGCATCAATCACTATGAAATCATGAAAAAATCATTGTCATCGAGAGTTCAGAAAAGGTGAATTCAAGAGAATGTTGAAAGACGGTATTATTCAAGAAAGTAGAAGTATGTGGCATGCATAGTCATTTGTCATGTCAAGAGGGAATATGTTAGGGTGAGCAGTTGACTACTTCAACACTATAAATCGCTTTTCTCCCATTAACACTTATCCTGAAGTTAGCATTTATGATTTACTTGAATCATTACTTCTCTACTACCAACTTGATAGAAGCCTACCACCAAATTCCATTCTGTGAAGAGGATTTTCACTTGACAGCTTTTGAAGACTGTAACAAACTGTTTGAATTTTCTTGCCTATGCTTACCATTCAGGTGTACCAAGACTGTTGTTATATTTCAGCACATTATGGATTCATTCATTTATGATAATTCTCTTCAAAAGACCAATTCTTACATTGACATCATTTCGGAGGTGAAACAAAAGAAGAATTGAAAGGCAGCAAGCTGGCAGAAACGTTAGCATGCCAGGCGAAATGCGTAGCAGTATTTTGTCTGTCTTTACATTCTGAGTTCAAATTCCGCCGAGGTTGACTTTGCCTTTCATCCTTTCGGGGTCGATAAATTATGTACCAGTTATGCACTGGGGTCGATGTAATCGACTTAATCTTGTTTGTCCACTCTATGTTTAGCCCCTTGTGGGCAATAAAGAAAAAGAAACAAAAGAACATGGTTATGGTTTACCCAAATCTCAGCAGGCATCTGGGCAAGCTGGTATGCAATTTAACAAGTCAAAATACCTTGGCGTAAAATCCATCTGCTTCCAAGGGCATGTGATAGAGAAAGTAATGCCTAAACTAGATGCAGAAAGATATCAGACATTAATGAACTTGAATAATACAACAGGAGTTGAACCATTTAATTGGATTATTTGCATAATAAGCTAAGTGGATTTTGAATTTTTCAGAACCAACCATGCATTTAACAAACAATTTAGTAACTATTGATAAAGTGAGTTTACCTCCAGCGCCCATGGATGCCATATTAAAACTCAAATAAGAACCTGTGAAATCAAGTCTGGTGGCTCCAGACCTTGGCTGGCCATTCCTTGTAGTGACAGATGCTACTGATGTGGCATTGGGTGGGGTGTTATCTCAGGATTGAAGGCCAGTGGCATTCTATAGCTGAACACTTCAAAATGCCACCAGACACAAATCAGTCATAGAAAAGGAATCTGAAGTGTTGCAGATGCTGGCAACATCTTATAATTGCCATATCCTCTGCATCCAATGCATACTTTATTTTTAAAGAGAATGGTTTTTTTTTACTTTGACAAAGATTTCTCTTACTGTTTCTATCAGGTCTGGTCATGCAATCACTTACAGTCTCAATCATTCATTGGTCAATAAGTGTCAATAATTTAAGCATGAGGCCAGCAGATTTGAGGGTAAGAGTTAGATGATGCTGTCAACCCCCAAGCCTTTTTGTTGAATAGGACAAAAATCTCAAAACTACAAAATGAAAAATATTTTTCTTGAAGATTGTAGCTTAGTAACCTCTGCTTGACCCTTAAGAATAGATCAGTTTCAAACCACATTCTACAGTTTTGCAAAGTTGCAAAAAAGCGTGTGTGTGTGTGTAAGGGGCGTGTGAGAGAGAGGGAGTGAGGAAGGGAGAGAAAAATAGAAGAAGAAGAAGAAGAAGAAGAAGAAGAAGAAGAAGAAGAAGAAGAAGAAGAAGAAGAAGAAGAAGAAGAAGAAGAAGAAGAAGAAGAAGAAGAAGAAGAAGAAGAAGAAGAAGAAGAAGAAGATGATGATGATGATGATGATATATTGAAGAATGAGGTTCTACACAAAACAACCAAATGGTCATGACTAGAAAGGCTTTCATCATCACAGGTTTGTTCAATCAGGGCAGAGGTCACCAAACTATGGCCTGTGGGTTGGATTCAGTCGACAAGATCAGTTCATCCTGCCTGCTGCCACACTGTACCTTTTGTGTATGTACCTGCAATGAAAGTTCACTTGCCTCTGGTATGGCATCAGTGTTTGGGAGCAAACATTTTAAAAAATGAATCATGTGAAGTTAGCACATCGTATGAGGTTGCCTGATGAACATTTGAAAGCAATTCTCTTGGTTGGATGCAGCAATTCAAAAACAAATATTGATGATATCTTAAAAGATAAACATAAGTTTCACAAATCTCACCAACCATTTTTGCTGCTTAGTTTGTGAGATTCAGATATGTGTGCACTGGTTGTCTTTATTTTTGTGTATTCACTGTATAGTATTGAACTAAATAGTTATGTGCCCCATGCAATCTGCTATGAACAATGTTGGTGACCCCTGAATCAGGGCATAACACAACAAAACAAGAAAAGAATATCGTACTGCCTATTATAAAATCCAGATAAATCCTTTCTCTTTTTTTATATAATAGAATAAAAATTTAAAATCTAGTTCTAACATAAAAGTAATATTTTGTTGCCTTTACGTAGTAATTTGCTAATTAATGTTCAGTCTATGAAATCGGTTACAAAATTCTAAAATTAGATTCGTATTTCCTGAATACTTAAAAAGAAACTAACATTAGCAACTGCACTTCATCTTTATGATCTTTATGTATTTGAGTGGAATCAACATTTTATTCCGGTTACTATTTTTTTTTTGTTTGCTAAAATCTGTAGTTAAACTTGTAGATTAGACTAGCAGTATCGCCCGGCATTGCTCGGGTTTGTAAGGGAAATAACTATAAAGCATTTTTAGAGAGTTATAGCCAAAAAATAGCAAAAAATGCATTAAAAATGGAAAAAAAATTATGGTAATTTTTTTTAAAAAATCGTTGACTCATCGTAGACATTTTTAGAGAGTTACTTCCCTTTATTTAAAAAATATGCATTAAAATGGAAAAAATGATGATAAAATATTTTTAAAATCGTAGACTCATCGTAGTCGCGCGCTAATACCCAGAAGGGCTTGATATGAATCACGACTATAAGATACCCGGTTTTGGTTAAACTGCACCGCAAAATGTGGGAGCAGTTAGGAATCTAAATCGGAGTAGACAGACACACAACCTTACTTTTATATATAAAGATATATCCAATTGTCATTTTATATTTTTACTACAATGCTGTAGTAAAAGAAACAAACCAATATCTGTATAGATATTAAACCAGTTAGTTATGCCAGTCATACAGGTTAATATATTAATATCTAACCAGTTATCTACATGAAACAATGGCATAGGTTTAATGATATAGTTATTAAGATATAAACACACACATATGCATACACTCATATAGCTTAGAAGGGTAGTGCCTCATACCTTTGCAGACTGGCTGTGATTGCTGTGATCAATATGGTCTATGAACAACTTGAAAAACTTTCGCTCCAACAATGTCTTAGTTTATCTGACTTTCTTTTCCTTCTTTGTTCTGAAAATTAGTAATGTTATAAAAGTCCTCTCTCTTATCCATTGCTGCTGTTTCTCATAGAATTATTTTGTTGACTCTTATTGAGGAGTAAATCATCACAAAATAGAATAAAGGACAGTGGAAATGATAAATTAAATGAGAAACATTTCTTATAAATATATATGTTTTAGTAATTTCAGCCAGAAAATGAGGGGCACTGGGGTCATTGGTGCAGCATAGTATCCAAATGTACCACAAATTTTTAAGCAGATAATCTAAGTTGTTTATGTCAAGCATTTGGAAATTTTGAGAGATATGAAATAATTTGATTCTAAGTGTGGAACTCAAAGTAGATAAAACTATAAATAACATCATGTAAATATTAGGTAAAAAATTCTTTAGCTTGAAAAAGTTGATGGTTGCCTATGGTACTTGAACCTACATTTCCAGTAAACATGACAGACTTTCTACCAATGGACCAAAGTAATATTTTGAATTTGTGTGTCCATTTTAGAAACTTCCTTCTTATCAGTAAGAATTGTAAATTGTTTGGTAATGAAAATTTAGATACTTCCAATGGATTTACAGGAGATGTGGCTTTGAGTTCCATCTGTGGCCTTTGATTTTTTTCTATCCAAAGGCTTTCAACCTAAAATCTTCATGCAATTATTTATAGTTTATCTACTCCAGGTTCTAGCACTAAAACCAGACTATATAGTTTAAAGTTTTAGAAAATCCATGTCAATACTTCCTTGTCATAAAGAAAGGTGTTATTCATAATATTGGTATGAATAATTACAAAGTAAGAAGTAGTTTTCTATATTTCTATTTTAAATCTTTAAAACATTTTTTTTTTATTTTTACAAGTTTCCATGTAAAGTAAGCCAGTAATTTTGTATTTGACTTCTAGTACATCACAAAGTGAAAAAAAACAAAAAATTAAAATAAAAACCAAACTTTTAAAATCTTTCTAACATTGAGCAGCCCAGGGATAGGAAAAATGCAAGAGTGATAATTTTCCAATGGTTGCATAAATTGTAATATCATACTGGTGAAAGAGTGCATGCTTTTTTGGTAGCAGCAAAAGAACAGAAGAATAAAAGCATGCCAAAATTTTTAAAAATTACGAATTTTACAGTTCAGCATTACTGGAACCTGATGTATTGTGATGAACAAAAATGTCTTGGAGAAGTGTTCCTAGAAAACTTTCCACATACGTTCACTCATTAGTTTCTTTATTCTTTAAATTCTATATTTTATTTAATTCCAGCAAGAATAATAAATATCCAGTTTTTTTTTTCTTTTTATGATATGAATATTTTTTTTTTTTCTAGATGATATTTTTAAATGTTGATATTTGCCTTAGTCAAGTGCAAAATAGAAATTGTTGTGAATTTTCACTCAAGAATACATTTGCACAAGTAAGATAAATGAGACTTTACTTAGAAAGCAAATTGTGATGTTGGAGGGTGAAGTGAAAATTTTGTTTATAACTTTCAATCATAAAATGTAACTTGCTTAGATTTTAATAAATTTATTAATAATGGGGGAAAAGGTAAAAAAGAAACTCCACTTTTCACCAATATCAGTTATTTACAAGCCAACTGACTATTCATTTAATTTCTTTTTTCAAACTGCAAGTATACGTATATGTATATTATATAAACACACACACACACACACACGTGCGCCAGCATGCATATTTATGTATGTATGTATGGAATATATGAATGGATGTAGGTATGCTGCATGTGTTTATTTCTTTTGAAAGAAATAAAGAATCTAATTTAATACTGGGTTAATTTCAGACAACAAAAATTACACCTCAATGCAAGAATATTATATATAGATGTGTGTGTATACATATTTTCATATATATACACAGATTCATACATATGAACACACATACAACTTATATATATATATATAAGTTAGATTTAATATTCCAAAACACTTCAATTTATTTTTTGTTTTTGTTTTTTAAATAAGAATTTATTGCAAAAGAAATTATTCTCATTCATTTTCTGCTGTACACAGTTTTGTTTTGGATTCTTTTATTGTTTACATCATGAATATTTTTACATTTTTGTGAAGGTATATATTAAAAGGAATTTATTAAAAGAAATTTAATTCAAAATCTATTATACATTTTTCTTCTTTTTTAATAATAGAACATTTAAACTGATTTTGAATAGAAGCCAAATAGCATTCTATATTAGAGAATGCTATAACTTACTATTTCTCTATTATTTAACTAATTAAATGAAAGGTTAAATGTAGCTAACATTCCCTAGAAGACTACCTTTAGTGACATTTTCTGACGCTCATAAAAACGTTAATGAAATCAACATGTAATATTGTTTTAAAAGCTGCAAATTGTTTTCAATTTTAGCCAAAAGTGAATTCAAATAAATGATTATTTTATATTGGAAATATAATTTAACATAGAAACAGCAGAAAGCTGTAACTAAAATTGTGATAGAACAGAATCTGTATAAAAACAAAAATAATGGTAATCTGAACCAACTTAGAACATGTTGCAAAGGACAAACAAGAATGTAATGATAGTATACTGAAGGCATCTTAATTAAACATAACAATTTATTTTTAGTTTTATGAATGATAAAGATGAGTGATGATTGCTGCTGTGTCAGTCTGTTTATTCTTCATAAGCAGAACAATCCAATATAACTTTCTCATTTTAATATTATAAAGAATCATTTAAAAGGAACTTATCTGTTCATGACACCAGTCACTCTTGTTGAACTGGAAGGGTATTGGTAGTGTCAGAAATCCCTTTTGGCTGTAGAGAATAGAGGATTTTTATGCCATTGATAGGATAAATACAAAGCAGGGAAGTTGGGTGTTTGTGTATTTTACTAAGCAGATAGCACAGATACTTTGATGGAGAATATACTGAGGTTGCAAGATCATCATCATCATCATCATCATCATCATTGTCGTTTAACGTCTGCTTTCCATGCTAGCATCGGTTGGACAGTTTGACTGAGGACTGGCGAACCAGATGGCTGTACCAGGCTCCAATCTTGATTTGGCAGAGTTTCTACTGCTGGATGCCCTTCTTTAACGCCAACCACTCCAAGAGTGTAGTGGGTGCTTTTACGTGCCACCGGCATGGGGGCCAGTCAGGCGGTACTGGTAACGGTCACAGAAAATCGTGTTTTTTTTTTTACGTGTTACCTGCACACCGGCACAAGTGCCAGTAGGGCGACGCTGGTAATGATCACATATGGGTATTGACATGAATGACTAAAACTTTTGATGGCAGTGCTCCTCTATGGCCACAATCACTATACATGAGTGTGAGACCCAGTTTTGACCATAGGCTCAGGAACCGGGGGTACAGGGAGTGCAAGTGCACCATCTACAATTCTTATGGGGCAATGTAAACACTTTGAAAGTCTTGGGTTGGAGCAGGGTTTGCATCCACAAAGCAAATTTCATTCCCACACATATAGCTTTGACTGCCAGATCCAGCAAAACAACATTACAATAAAAGATAGCTTTTATTATTATAATCAATTACGTTGGTTGTTAGAGTAATACACAGGTTATTACAGTAACACTCTGAGAAAGAGAGGGAAACGGATATAGCAAACATATGATGTGAAGATGTTTAGGAAAAGGTATCTTATCTATCTGGTAGATTGAATGGGAAGTAAAATTACTTATGGATGCTCTCCGTATGATAAATATATAGTTCATCTGTGCTAAGATATTAAAGGTATTGAACAGAAAAATTATTAATAAGAAAATGTTGTTCACTTCTTAGCAATTTTAGTATCTACCTAATTATCTCATAGTCTCAGATTTCAGCTGGAAAGATATTCAAGATTGAAGTAAATGTTGATGTCAAAGATGAGTTTAAATCTTTGTGATGCTTTCATGGGAAATTATTGGTGAAGTCCCTTGTGTGAATCAAGCAATTCAATTAGAATGTGTATCAACATGCTCAGTGTCGTCAGCAAAATACGTAGAAGTAGTGAAAGTGAACCATACCTAATGAACTGGGCCCATGTAAATTGTTCTAATAACACTGCACAACAGTTTTTAATTCTTGAACTTTTACCAATTCTTAATGTGTATCAGTAAAATAAAAGGCGCAGGAGTGGCTGTGTGGTAAGTAGCTTGCTAACCAACCACATGGTTCCGGGTTCAGTCCCACTGCGTGGCATCTTGGGCAAGTGTCTTCTGCTATAGCCCCGGGCCGACCAATGCCTTGTGAGTGGATTTGGTAGACGGAAACTGAAAGAAGCCCGTCGTATATATGTATATATATATAAGTGTGTGTGTATATGTTTGTGCGTCTGTGTTTGTCCCCCTAGCATTGCTTGACAACCGATGCTGGTGTGTTTATGTCCCCGTCACTTAGCGGTTCGGCAAAAGAGACCGATAGAATAAGTACTGGGCTTACAAAGAACAAGTCCCGGGGTCAATTTGCTCGACTAAAGGCGGTGCTCCAGCATGGCCACATCAAATGACTGAAACAAGTAAAAGAGTAAAAGAGTAAAAGAGTAATATACTAAGCAAAATTTACTTGTCATTTAAACTGAAACATGCAACATATACTTAATTAATTCATTTATAACTAATTTTATCCTTATTTTTATATCATAAATTCAATCAAAACATAGAATTGTAGAATATATTAGACAAATTTATATATAAGTGTTGTAAATTTGATTTTCTCTTACAAACGTGGTGTTAGCTGTTGTGATATTACACGAAGCCAAAGACAGCCTTCATGTTTTCATTCCTATATTCTTGGCACCACATTTCCATTGTATGAAATTCCTTGTTTACTGCATCAAGATTCTCTGGTAAGGTATCTAAATGAGAATGCAAGAAATAAATTTTTAGTGATATCCAACGATCCACTTTACCAAAGGCTTCAAAGAGTTCTTCATAGTCATCTCTCTTTACAGAGGACTTATTATTCCTCATAAAACTTGTGCATAAGCATTTAAAAGCTTGTCAAGCTTTAAATTTCAATAGCTTGATGACTTGTTTCAGTTTTTAAAACTTCCCTGATTTGCAGTTCCACAAAAATATTCTCCTTTAATTTTGATACATTGCGAAAGGGTTTCTTAATTTAAAGAGAAATGATGAAATCATTTTTAATTGCCTTCATCTGTTACTTACACCTAATTTTCCATAAAGAAGTAATAGAACTCTTTTCTTGGGATTAACTAAAGGGACACATTGGTGCCTGCTCATTCTTGAAACATATACTCTTTTACTCTTTTACTTGTTTCAGTCATTTGACTGTGGCCATGCTGGAGCACCGCCTTTAGTCGAGAAAATCGACTCCAGGATTTATTCTTTGGAAACCTAGTACTTATTCTATCGGTCTCTTTTTGCCGAATCACTAAGTTATGGGGACGCAAACACATGAGCATCAGTTGTCAAGTGATGTTGGGGGGAACAAACATACACACACATATATATATATATATATAAATACATATATACGACGAGCTTCTTTGAGTTTCCGTGTACCAAATCCACTCACAAGGCCTTGGTCGGCACGAGGCTATAGCAGAAGACACTTGCCCAAGGTGCCACGCAGTGGGACTGAGCCTGGAACCATGTGGTTGGTAAGAAAGCTACTTACCACACAGCCATTCCTGTGCCTATGTTGAACTTTGCTGCTTCTCACGTTGTAGCAGCACAACTGGTTCTAAAGGAAAAAAAGAAACTGCAGTATACTGTAAATCCTGTTTCAATGCCAACAACTTTGAATTATTTAGAGAGATTTCATTGATGAACAAGATATTGAATGTAATCAAGCAATACATCTGTGTTGTCAATTGCATTTCTCTTTTAGATGGATAAAGTGGGCAATTTAAAGTGATTCATTTTATATCTTCATTGTGCAGTAGAACATTTTTCAAGCTTCTTTATGATGAATTAATGAAGAAATGTCAGACAGATCCTAGATAAACCTCAAAAACAATTTGTGAAGAATTTATCAATGTCATTGCAATAACAGAATGGATAATTTATTATAAAGCATGTTACCAAATTAAAATTACCACTTTTAATAACAACTTACTTTCACATTTTCATCAACAAAATTGCTCTTCTTCAGCCTTGAGCCAATAAAACTTTTGTTTTTTGACTTTAGAGAGAAAAGTTTCTTACAAGGTCATCTAAAGTTCTTGAGGAAGTAACTTTGACTCCAAAGTTTCATCAGTGATGCACCACATTTCCAATTGATCATTATAGAAATCCAATTGATCATTATCCAACTTCCATCTCATCATTATAAATGCTAATCTATCATTTTGTGGGTAAGTTAGACTGGCCTCCTTGTTAAATTACAGATTTGGATAAATAATCATGTGCTTGTTCTTTGTACGTTTGTGTCACCCTTTTCAAGCCTAGCCAGGCTCATAGGCCCGGTTTCCTGGTTTCTGTGGTGTATGTGTTCCCCCACAGCTGGACAGGATGCCAATCCATCGTAGCATTACTTAAGAAACTGGAAGAGAGAATGAGAGAAAGTTGTGGTGAAAGAGTACAACAGAGGTCGCCACCACCCCCTGCCAGAGCCTCGTGGGACTTTTAGGTGTTTTTGCTCAATAAACACATGCAACACCCAGACTGGGAATCGAAACTGCGATCCTCTGACCATGAGTCCGCTGCCCTAACCACTGGGCCATTGCACCTCCACTTTGCTCTTTGTAGAACATCTAATTTTGTAAACTCTGAAAAAAAAAGCGGTGACTATGATGACCACTTTCTTTTGTGCTCATCTAATAATGAAGAAGCAAAATAGATCTTAATGTGGTGCCTATTGCTTGTCTTAGTGATTTATATGACAACCAAAGTATAGTTTCATAAGAACTATTATGATAGTTCATCATTGTATATTATTTGTAAAGGTAAAATGATTGGATCATATTACATTTGTGATGCATGCTGCTTCAATGACAATGATTTAAACAAATATTCTGAAAAATGTGAAATATTTTCCATGTAACTATAACAAAAAATACACGTGGTGTCTCTAGAGACAATGAAGAAAATAATTTCTTCATAATATGAGGCAGGATTGGAAATTAGAATTAAAGAATTATAAAGAAAAATATTAATTTTTAATATTTTTTGTTTACTTATGAAGTATATAGTTGGTGGTAATGATGCAGGGCACTATTTCAGTCACTTTAAAAATTCTCAGTATGATAAACCAGTTACTTGTTATTAAATATTATTTTTTGAAGTGAGACATTTCATTAAAGATGAAAATAATTACAAACAAGAGGCAATTCATGGAATGTATTTTTGCTCTTTTCTTCATAGAACATTGGTGGTTTGGGAACCGAGAGAAAAGAGAAAATGTTCTTAGTATTATATATATAGAATAATAGCCATCTCCAGAGGAATTCTACTGTGTATTATCATAGTCAAATGTCTTGTAGTAGCCAATAACTACTGTTTCAGCTACAACATCCACACAAACCATTTTCTGATATAGTCTTTGATGTATAGACAATTGTCTTAAGCTGTTGTTTCTTATTAGTTATCCATCTCATTTCAAAGAAAACCTATATATCCTACTAAAAACAGACTTGAAATTAACTTCAGTAATTGTCTCTGGTCCATGCAAACTAATCTTCAATACAAATCCTTTGTTGACCAGTAACTGGGTCATTACTGTAGCCTTCAAAACATGCATTACTATATTAAATGATAATCCAGAACACGAAAATAGGTATTGAGAGTAACTAGATTTTCCCATTCAATCCTCCTATATACTTTTTACTAATCAAAATTTATCAGTGACTTGTTGAACCTGGATCAAGACCCAAAAGTAATTCTGTCATTCTTTAGAATCGTCTATAATGCAGTATCTTTCTACAGATCTAAATTTCATTTTGTCTTCTCTCTTTGATCTAATATCTTTTATATCCCAAGTCTTTCTCATTCTACTTCTTCTATGCATGCTTTCTATTATCTACTCACACTACATTTTTACCCACTCTGAATCGTCCATTCATGTTATATGTTCATACTAGTTATCTATTTATGTCTTTAATGCATATTTATTTTTCTCAAAGCAATTGTCTTCAGCATATCTGGTCAGTTATTCAATGGATGTTCAAAGAGCTCTATTCAGTTCACTCTACCTTAACCATTATAAATGTTCTACATTCACAGTTCACATTTAGCAACATTCAGTATGTGGTGTTAACATTTCTTACACATGCTTCATAAAGTTAGTGTGCTTTTGATGAGAGAGGATCTATTTGTTGTCAACAATATCACCTATAGCTGCAGCAACAAAATGACAACAATAATGGCTAATAGTTTCTTTATTGTGACAAGGGCAGCACAGGCAAAAACTTTATGATAAAGTACAATTAGTACAATACAACACCATAGAAATGAACAAAGAGATTTACACCCCCACCCCCCCACACATATATGAATAAAACTAGAAATTCACAAAAATACAGTTTATATAATACTAGCAGCTAAGCCTGGCTTCACCTGGCTGTTTGGATGATGTGGCTGTGATCGTTTACGCTTAGGCATATGTGAATGAAAATTAAGTTCAGACTTGTACAATGGTAGCTAGACCTGGTAGAAATAGCAGCCAAATCTCCCTCAAAACACCCTACTGTCTTAATCTGACAATTCTGCTTATTATGTAGTTTTAATGAGGAACTGTAACTAAAGATTAAGATTATTAATCCTACAAAGAGGTGAAAGAAAAGAGATAGCATAACGAAAGTTTTGGCTGACTGTCATCCTCTACTCCCCTTGTTGTTAGCGAAATGGTGTATGCCGACTGTATGAGCAACTGTTTTAATGGCAGAACACACAGGGGAATTCCATTAGAAAACGTTTTAATCGATTTTCTCAGTAAGTAGGGGGGCTACGCAAAAAATACAAACCGTATTCCAATGTATGCACCCGTCTGCACATGTGTGCCATTTTTCACACGAATCCACCTGGCCGTTTGGCTGTGAACCTCAAGACAAGAAAGAATACAACTATCGCCCATGTCCAATTTGTATTATAGATAAATGTAATTCAATAAATAAAATAGGATCCTTAAAGACATGAAACAGCTAATCAGTATGGTGATGCTCTAAAGCATTTCTACTTGGAACAAACCATAAACTCTCTTCATCTTCTAGGGAAAAGTGAAACCTACTTTTACATGGATACTATTTTCCAGTTACCATGCCAAGTCTTAAGAAATTTTATGGGTAGCATGGCCAGGTCAAAGATATCTCAATGTTGTTTAGAATCCTAGACTCAAGAGCTTTACTATATTTTCGTCTTTTGTACCTCCAATACTCTGAAGAATGATTTTGAAGTTATTCATATACACAAATTCCATAGATCATACTAATATAACAACAGAAGTAATTATTCAACTCTTTGGTCAATATTTCAACCAGGAAACCCTTGGAACAAATAAATTCCTAAACATCTAGCGCAAATATCTAACAAGAGCAAATCACCAAGACAGCTTTGACTAGTGGGAAACTGAACACAAATTTTCCTCTAATGGTACCTTACCATCTCAAAAATAGAGTGACATATAGTAAAATGTAATCTTGAATCTAGAGTGTCAGTGAAGACAGGATAGTTATAGGTGGAATACCTTTGATCATAGCTCTGCTTCATCAAAGAGGTGATCTAGCACGAAACAACAACAGCAGCACCTTTATAAGTACACATGAAGCATTGGCAAAAGATTTTTGTATTCTTGTTAGTAAATCAGGGACAACACTGGTCTTATCCATTAGTAGAAGACTCAACTAATTAGTTGTTTTATTACATTTGAGAATACAGAAATTTCTCTAAATTACAAAGCTGTGTGTAACATGTCTCTTTATCACAAATAAGATTCTCATACAAACTAATAAGGGTGCCTTTGAGCAGTCGCTTGACCTAGAAGAAAACACAGCCAATTGCTTTCGACATATTGAGTAATGTAGTTCTAAAAACACAAAAAGACTGGATGACTGGATGATTATAGACTGAATACCTTTGATCAAATAATAGGCCTCATAGGTAAAACATAGTTTAACCATTATTACTAGATGCTTGATAAACTAGAGAAAATAAATGTTTTTTAGTAAATGATCACTGAATGGTATGACTACATAGAACAATGACTTTGAATGATACCCAGGGACACCTGGTACATGAAAAACAAATAGTAAAGCGGGCACTATCAAACTTTATATAGAGAACCAATGAATATTGATAAGGCATAAAGAACCAATGAATATTGATATAGGTGTAGGAGTGGCTGTGTGGTAAGTAGCTTACTTATGAACCACATGGTTCCGGGTTCAGTCCCACTGTGTGGCACCTTGGGCAAGTGTCTTCTACTATAGCCTCGGGCCGACCAAAGCCTTGTGAGTGGATTTGGGAGATGGAAACTGAAAGAAGCCCATCGTATATATGTATATATATATATTATATATATATGTGTGTATGTGTTTATATGTTTGTGTGTCTGTGTTTGTCCCCCAACATCTCTTGACAACCAATGCTGGTGTGTTTATGTCCCTGTAACTTAGCAGTTCAGCAAAAGAAACTGATAGAATAAGTACTAGGCTTACAAAGAATAAGTCCTGGGGTCGATTTACTCAACTAAAGGCTGTGCTCCAGCATGAAACAAGTAAAAGAGTAAAAAAGTAAAATTTAAATTTTTCCTGTCTTCAGTAGAAAAACACATTAACTTCAAGACTAATTTTGCTCAAGTAAGTCAAGGGAGACAACTACAGAATTTAAATTACATGTGATTAATCAAATTAGAATGTAACATGGAGTGTATTTGACCTTTAATGGCAGGGACAAGACAAAGCACCTTTAGTTTTATTAGATGTCAGACACTGATATACAAAACGATATGCCAGAATAGGAAACCTTTATGTGGTCATTCCTTCTACAAGTAGTGACATCCCAAACTTATTCACATCATAAACTACTGTCTTCAAAAAAAAAAAACAGAGACATTGGACGATGTAATCTGAGGTAGACTATGCCTAAAGAAAGATGCTGAGAAGTAATGGCTGCAATGCCTCTATTCATAGATCTGCTCAACAACAACAACAACAATAGCATTGTATAGAATGCCTTTGATCACAGATCTACTTGATTAGAGTTGATCTAACTCTAAACAATAATAACAATACTCAGTCAAACTGACACCTTTATGGATAAACTAACTTTTATACATGGATTATTTTGTAGATTTTGAAAGGAATTGTAACCAGTTGGGCAATGCAATACAAACAACGTCAGGCTTTTGAAAAAATATTTATGATATCATTGCTTAAAAACCTCTTTGGAGAGATGTAAATGTATGAAGACGCTTAAATACAGTTACATAACAATATTGAAAGTAATGGATCGGAGAAGCTTATAAATAAATGAACAAAAGATATGGCAATATAAATGAAAGCCAAAACAATATAAGAATATTATTGGCACATTAAACTAGTACTAGTGCAGAACTTAACACAAACAATACATTAATAGGAAGTAATATATTAGTGATACTCATAAAAAAATTATCGCTGGAATGAATTGGAAAATGAATAACATAATCATACTAGTCAACGTAAAAATGTAATTCTAGAACACACTAAAACATAACTCTTTTACTCTTTACTCTTTTACTTGTTTCAGTCATTTGATTGCGGCCATGCTGGAGCACCGCCTCTAGTCAAGCAAATTGACCCCAGGTCTTATTCTTTGTAAGCCCAGTACTTATAAAATGTATTCTAGAAAATCTGGCAGAATTTGGAAGAGACACTCCTCCTCTATTGAAAAAGTGAATTTGCTGATTCTTTTCTGCTGAATTGCAGTTTCCTACATTATGCATATAATTCCAGAAACAATTTTCAGAAAGTCATGAGTGGAGAAGCAAAATAGGGTGTGCACACTGAAGCAGAGCAGTGGGAATTAAAGAAACTGAATTTGTTAGACAATTTTTTTACTAAATAATAATCTCATATAGGAGTGGCTGTGTGGTAAGTAGCTTGCTAACCAACCACATGGTTCCGGGTTCAGTCCCACTGCGTGGCATCTTGGGCAAGTGTCTTCTGCTATAGCCCCGGGTCGACCAATGCCTTGTGAGTGGATTTGGTAGATGGAAACTGAAAGAAGCCTGTCGTATATATGTGTATATATATGTGTGTGTATATGTTTGTGTGTCTGTGTTTGTCCCCCTAGCATTGCTTGACAACCGATGCTGGTGTGTTTATGTCCCCGTCACTTAGCGGTTCGGCAAAAGAGACCGATAGAATAAGTACTGGGCTTACAAAGAATAAGTTCCGGGGACGATTTGCTCGACTAAAGGTGGTGCTCCGGCATGGCCTCAGTCAAATGACTGAAACAAGTAAAAGAGTAAAAGAGAGTAAAAGAGTATAAAACATAAAATTCAGAAAAGAATTTTTACAGAAAATGATATTATTGCCAGTTGTATATTCTAATCTCTTTCTCTTTTTCTCTTTTTACTTGTTTCAGTCATTTTGTCTGTGGCCTTGCTGGTGCACCTCCTTTAATCGAGCAACTCGACCCCGGGACTTATTCTTTATAAGCCCAGTACTTATTCTATCGGTCTCTTTTGCTGAACCGCTAAGTTACGGGGACATAAACACACCAGCATCGGTTGTTTGATCAATAAGTATCCAGACTGTTGCCATAGTAATGAAGCTAAAGCACACAGAATAAAGCTGCTTGGCACTGATTGATCTTGTCCTCTGCTATACATGTGCACTAAGTTTTAATGTTATAGCTCACAATCAAGGAGATATTGTGCCACTGAAACCCAAGTGACATTTTGGTCAGCTGAAGACAGTTTTGGCACAAACTTGGCAGACATGCGTCTCATACCCAAATCTTCAGTGATAATGGACTGAACTGTAACTAATCTGCACATCCCCTGATAAATCGCAGATGGGGATTCAGCGATTTCCCCTCACAGTTGCATGCACAGCTGAGATGTTTTTATCAGTTTCAGTGGTTGCAGGTCTCCTAGAACGTTCGTCAATATCAACCTTTTTCGGCTGTCTTGGAAACGTCCAACCCCCTTGTACAATTGTGTGCTGCTCATATACTCTTCTCCATACACTTTCTGCAATTTAGGCCTCTGAGCAGGTATTGCCATGACAACTTTGTCTGTCATGGTCAATGTGACAATCATGTGCTACACACCTTCCTACCAAGCACTGCTGTAAACAGCAGAAGTAAGCCAGAATGCTATAAATTTGTGTGCATGCACAGCAGAGTTCAAGGTCAATCTTTGCTGAGCAGCTTCACTCTAGGTGCTTTAGCTTCGTTACTATGGCAACAGTTCGGATATTTATTGATCAGACAACGTATATGTATTTTAAAGTTTGTTTTTGCGTTCAGTTATAATAAAAACAATTTTGCATTAATCTGATGAGTTACTCTATACTTTGGTAGAATACAAATTTATCATTCTTAAATAAGAAACTTGTTGACAGTGACTTTGACATTTCGTCAATGTTGGCTTAGCTGACCAAAACTTCAATGTCACTGTCAACAACATTCTTGTTTAAGAATAATCTATATATGTATGTATGCATGTATGTATGCATGTATGTATGTATGTATATATGTATGTATGCATGTATGTATGCATGCATGCATGTATGTATGTATGTATCTATCTATCTATCTATATATATATATGTATGTATGTGTACGTATGTATGTATGTATGTATGTGTACGTATGTATGTATGTATGTATGTAAGTATGTATGTATGTATGTATCTATCTATCTATATCTATATGTATGTATGTATGCATCTATCTATCTATCTATCTATCTATCTACATATATATATATATGTACATATATATGTATATACGCACACGTGTATGTGTGAATGATTGTGAATGGACAATGCAGTCATAAAAATTTTTGTATTCTTTTGTGTCACATAAGTGCTTTATTATTGCCGTTTTTGTTATTATCATTATTACTATTATTATTACTATTACTATTATTACTACTTCTGCTGCTACTACTACTACTGCTGCTGCTGCTCTTGTTGTTACTGTTGCTGTTACTACTAAAATATGAATGGAAATGAATAGGAGAAAGATTTAAGAATAACACTAAGATATTACCAACAAAAGCTCCTAAGCACACTGAGTCTGATACAATTGAGCAAAACAAAAACTGTTCTGTCTGAGAATCACGAAGGCTGAATTGTTGGTTCCGCCACTTTTTTTTTTTTTTTTTTTTGCTTAAGGCAAAGCTTCCCAATCAGAAACTGCCAAAATAAACATAATGAGTCTGATTAAAATATATAACCACAAAATCTGTGCTGAACCTAAAAGAGGAAAACAGGAAAATATGAAAGAGAGGAAATTGAACTTTGAAGGAAAGAAACTTCACTCAGTGCTTTACAATAACTCAAAAGAGGGAAGAGATGATAAAGAGAACTGGTTATGGCTAAAGAAAGGAGTATTGAATAAGGAGAGCGAGGTAATGATCTCAGCAGCACAGTAACAGATATTATTGGTAAACTGGATCAAGAGGATGATAGATCAGCAGGGCTGCATGCACAAATGTTGATGTGCAATGAGGCAGTTGAACCCATATTTTATTTCATGTAAGAATGACCTCTGAATGAATACAAGGAATGCAGGCATGATAAGGTTCTTGTAATAATTCACTGGAATTTTTGTAAGAAATTTGGCCTTGTAGGTGCAGAAAGAAAAGCTGTGGGGGCACATTACCTAGTGGTTAGAGCAGCAGACTCGTGGTCGAGGGATCGCAGGTTCAAATCTCAGACCGGGCGATGTGTGCGTTTATGAGTGAAACACATAAGCTCCATGTGGCTCCGACAGAGGGTAACGGTGAACTTCTGCTGACTCTTTCGCCACAACTTTCTCTCACTCTTTCCTCCTGCATCTTGCAGCTCACCTGCGACGGACCGGTGTCCCATCCAAGTGGGGAACCTATACACCAAGGAAACCGAGAAACTGGCCCTTATGAGCCAGGCATGGCTCTAGAAGGAACAAAAGAAAAGCTGAAATTATTTTGTGAAAATAGAAAAGCAAGGCTTTGAAAATGATGACTTGAAAGATTGTTGTACACTTCATTCCTCACAGTGGGCCACAAGTTGTGGTTTGATAGGAAGTTAGTAATTGTGTCTGATTTGAGAACAATATGAAAAATTTCAGGGGAGGGCATAAGTTGATCATATCAACGCCAGTGTTTAAGCGGTACTTATTTTATTGACTCCGGAATGATGAAAGTCAAGGTTGACAATAACAGAATTTTGAACTCAGAAAGTAAAAATGGATGAAATGCTGCTAAGCATTCTGTCCAGTGGGTTAACGATCATGCCAGCCTACCACCTGAATAATAATGATGATGATGATGATGATACTAATAATCCCTTCTACTGAAGGCCCAAGGTCTGAAATTTTAGGGAGGGGACTAGGCAATTCACCGGTACTTGATTTATCAACTCTGAAAGGATGGAAGGCAAAGTTAACCTCGACAGAATTTGAACTCAGAATATAAAAACAGATTAAAATGCAGCAAAGCATTTTGCCCTGCATGCTAATGGTTTTGCCAACTCATCACCTTAATAATAATAATAATAATAATAATAATAATAGTAATCCTTTGTACCATAGGTACAAGGGTAGAAATTTGGGGGAGGGGGATAGTCGATTACATTCACCCCAGTACTTACTGCCTTCAATAATAATAATAATAATAATAATAATAATAACAAAAATAATAATAATAATAATAATAATAATAATAATAATAATAATAATAATAATAATAATAATAATGATGATAATAATAAAAAAGTAAAAATAATGATAATAATGAGAAGAAGAAGAAGAAGAAGAAGAAGAAGAAGAAGAAAAAGAAGAAAAAGAAGAAGAAGAAGAAATAAGTGTTCTGATTGTTATGCAGTAGCTCTGAAGGATGGCATGGATTGAATGATTTTTTATTTCAAACTTTTCTTCATTTTTGTTACTAAGATTGGTTTTTGATCTATTTACAGTTTCAACTCAGACTAAATGCTTGTCAGGAGGTCATATAACCCAGCATATCACCAATATGACTTTATGATGTATATATTTCTTTATTGCCCACCAGGGGCTAAACAAGGGATTAAGTCGATTAAATCAACCTCAATGTGTAAGTGGTACTTATTTAATTGACCCTGAAAAGATGAAAGGCAAAGTCGACCTCGTCAGAATTTGAACTCACAACATAATGGCAGATGAAAAGCTGGTGAGTGTTTCTCCTGGCATGCTAACGTTTCTGCCAGCTCGTAGCCTTATGACTTTGTTATCTATAACATGCTAACATGGTCTTTGTCTGTAACTTATTCTCACACCCATTCCATTATGACCAATGAATATAAAAGAATGAATGAACTTATTGAAGGGTCACTGGAACTCAGAGATAATGTCAATTTTCTATAAGCATAAGCCTTCTTCATTGCTGTTGTCTTTCATTGTTAACGCTTTAATTAGAATTGTCTGTGAAACAACCTGGGCAACACTATCTGATTCTTGAATGAGATTTAATGCTTTCCTTCTTTCGTCCTTCCTTCTTTTCTTTCTCTCTTTCATGCTTTCTTTTTTCTTTTTTTCTTTCTTTTTTTTTCTGTTTCCTTGTTTTAAGACAAAACAAAATTGTTTTCAGCCTACATCTAGATGGAAAATATGTTTTTTTTTTTCATTTGAGTTCTTTGAAAATAACATCCAATAAAAAAAAATTAGAAAAAAAAAGCCCACCTGAATACAGCAGCCAGTTCTTTCTGCTAGCCTAATAAAGATGGTTAACCTTAAACACTACTGGCTGCCTTCTATCAAGCCACTATCACCTGCAACCATTCACCACTACAACCCCCACCCACCACACACCCACCTCTATTACCATCATCATCATCATCAGCTGCAGCTATCTATGTGGTGCATGTTAACATAATTATTAATTCATATCCTGTATCTTCTCACTGTGAGCTTTAACTTTCTATAAAATTAACCCATCCTATTGAATGAAATGTGTTCAATATTTTGAGTGCAAATAATTTCTGTCTTTTTTTTTTTAATAATAATAAATATAGTTTCCTTACACTTTGGAGACTTTTTGAAAAATAACATTTTAAAAAAATGGCAGTTGATGGTTAGAAAGTTTACACCACATTTCCATAATACAACATACAAAAGACATAGGTGTAAAAAAAAAAAACACACCGTCGCTATCGCCTTCATTATCATTGTCATCACTGGTGTTGTCACCATCACCATCATCATCATTCTGTATAGAGCCTGTTAACATAGTGATTAATTAATATCATGCATCTATCTCACTATGTGTTCAGGGTTAACCAGTGTATTTTGTGTGTGAATTGTTATAATATACTTTTTAACACTTTACATATATTCTTGAAATAAATTAGAAAACGAGTAATTGTTAGCTTGAAGATTTAAACCATATTTTCATAGTATATGATACTTAAAAATATATAGTTGAAGAACATTGCCGCCATTTTGTTGTTTAAACAACACCTAGGTTCGTTTGTTGTTTGAAAAAATTTTTGACAAAAAGAATTCCAATTATGAACATATTATTATTATCTTTTAGCTGAACCATGGCCATGCTGGGGCATCACCTTGAACGGTTTAGTTGAATAAATCAACCCAATCCAGTACAAATTTTTGAAGCTTGGTTATTATTCTATTGGTCTCTTTTGCTGAAGCACTAAGTTATGGGCCATAAACAAACCAACATCAGTTGTCAAACAGTGACAGAGGACAAACACCCGTACAAACCAAGTACAAACACAAGTACAAACAACACACACACACCTGCACACATACATGCACACATGCACAGACACACACATTGTATGGTAACTGCTTCACCTCCACAGTTAATTACTGTTTCCTTACATTTTCTTATTGGCCAGCAGCATTTCTAACTTTCCATCCATGACCTCTCAGATGACTACACAGTCATGTTGCAGATCTGCATGGTCTGGAGCATAGGTGTCAGATGAAAATTGTAACATACTGTGTGGTTCTAACTGGTTGGGTCTGCACATGTCACCACTGTTCCATTGCCATAGGACTTTGTGAAGATAAGCAGCCTAGAGGTTAGGATGTTGCACTCATGATCATCAGATTGTATGTTCAATTCCTGAACCAGGTGGTATGTTGTGTTCTGGAGCAAAACACTTCATTTCATATTCTTTTCTACTCTAGGCACAAGGCCCGAAATTTTTTGGGGGATAGGGCCAGTTGATTAGACCGAGCCCAGTATGCAACTGGTACTTAAATTATCAACCCCGAAAGGATGAAAGGCAAAGTCAACCTCAGTGGAATTTGAACTCAGAACATAAAGACAGACGAAATACCACTAGGCATTTCGCCTGGCGTGCTAACCTTTCTGCCAGCTCACTGCCTTACACTTCATTTTATATTGTTCAAGTCCTGTGTGGGGATTGGCATGTCAAAGAAGGCATCCACTGTTTCTTCTGTGTGTTGTAAAAGGTGACTAAAAGAGGTTGAAGTAGGATTTGCACTCCTGCTTCATAGAACCTTCACTAGCATCGACTACCCAAATAGACTCATAGGCTGGAGGGTAGTCACCTGAGTGGTGCAGAGTCATCATACACCAGTGTTGGCAATGAATCATCAACAAATGCTGGATGCAGTGACATGCTGTTATAGTTCATTCCCCCTTACTACTGCAATTACTATTATTACTACTACTACTACTTCCTTTATAAGACTTTCAATGATCATCAAAAAAAAAAGTAAAGACCATCTTCAGTCATGAATGACCATGGGATTACACCTAGAAAGTTCTCCTCCAAGGCACAAGTCCAGGTAAGGTTGTTTATGGAAGACCAGCAGTCACTGATGCATACCAGCCTCCCCTTTCCATGCCACTGATATTATCTGAGGGCACTTCATTTCATATTCTTTTCTACTCTAGGCACAAGGTCCGAAAGTTTTTGGGGGACAGGGCCAAGTTGATTAGATCAAGCCCAGTATGCAAGTGGTATTTAATTTATCGATCCCGAAAGGATGAAAGGCAAAGTCACCCTCGGTGGAATTTGAACTCAAAACATAAAGACAGATGAAACACCACTAGGTATTTTGCCTGGCATGCTAACGTTTCTGCATCCTGTAGTGGCTGATACAGCTTGGCACCAGTGACTTTGCGACTTATTTCTACAGCTGAGTGAACTGGAGCAACATGAAATAAAGTGACTTGCTCAAGAACACAACACGCAGCCCAGTCTGAGAATTGAACTCACTACCTCATGATTGTGAGCCCAATGCTCTAACCACTGAGCCATATGCCTTTGATCATTAAGATCACCATAAACAGACATGTGTATGTCATTGAATTATAGTGATAAACTCTTGTGCAACACAAGTACCATTCTTTGAATCTCCATGATCAGTACCTAGTGACAGGCTGAAGCAAGATGGCTGGTAACCCTGTAAAACTGCAGCTTTTACATCAGAGCATCCCACTTTTTGATGGATGCTGTGACAACAGCTAAGGGTCCCTCACTCCTGGTTTTACTGCAGACCCTGACACTAACCAAGAGTATTTCTGTGTCACTGCTCTTAGATTGTCATTACATATAACAGTTAACCCATAGCTGTGACCCTGACAGGTGCTACTATTCTGGGTCAGAGTAGACCTGAGAACAATGGTAGATAAGACATGGTTCCACATTACTTCATCCTCTGGAACTCTTGAACCAGAGTTCCACTACAGGATGTGGTTTAAAGTCATACCCAAGACAGACACATATAAATATATACATATATGCATACACACACATGTATATGAATATATATATTTCTATCCACCAAATTCATTCACTGGCTTGGGTGCCACATAGTGGGACTGAACCTGAAACCACATGGTTGCCAAACCAGCTTTCTAATCACACAGCCATACCTGCACCCATCCGCAGCTATATATAATATTTAAACATAGAAACTTTTTTATTAACCCTCAAAGAATAAATGGCAACATTAACCATGTCAGGATTTGAACTCAGAGCACAAAGAGTCAGAATAAGTGTAGCTATGTACACTCTATCTCACACTCTGATTGTTCTGCTAATTTGCTACCTTTTTTTTTTTAATATTACCATGGAAAATTCCATATGCTTCTGGTGTCTATATGATTTCCAAACCTGAAAGAAATATACAACCTCTAGAAACTATTTCTACTGACAATTCTAAGATATAAATTAGAATTCCAGAAATTTGAAGAATCTCTGTCGAGTATATTGATTATTGGTTCAATAGAAAAACTTCTGACCATAGCTAGTGATGACAGAGAAAACAAAATCTGGGCTACCACACCAGGATTCTCTTCATTTTCCTTGTCTCATGACCTCATACTTTATAATAAGGGCTGTTGTCACTATTAATAATGTCCAAAATGTTTCTGGATGCACTTGTCAATTGTTGATGTCAAATGGGAACATGTTGGCTTCTTGGCTTCTCATTAAATTTTCACTTTCGATAGGTGAAAGAAAAAAAAAGAAAAACCTCTCAAGTATTTGAGAGCGTAGGTGGCAAGAAAGAAACTAGATGCAGCATTTTACATAGCACCATATATAAAATTGCCATCAACTGACACCTTGCGATTGTCAGCCTTATCAGAAGAAGCAGATGCCATTTGCATATCATCAACATCATCAGCACTATAACCCCCCACCCCCACAACAACCACCACCACCACCACCACCACCATCACCCCCTCATCCTTCTCCATCTCCTCATCATCATTGTTCTTGCCATCTTCTTCCTTCTTCTCCTCCTTAACATCCTCCTATTTCTCCACCTTTTCTTCATCATCGTCATCACCATCACCATCATCATCATCATCATCATCACTGCCACCAAAAACCTCAACACTAACAAAGAATCCACCACCATCACCATCACCACCACCTCATCCTTCTCCATCTCCTCCTCATCATTGTCCTTGCCATCTTCTTCCTTCTTTTCCTCCTTAACATCCTCCTATTTCTTCACCTTCTCTTCATCATCAACATCATCATCACTGCCACCACAAACCTCATCATTAACAAAGCCACCACCAGCACCAGGACCATCACCACCACCACCACACCACCACCACCACTGTCATCCTCCCTCCTACACCATGTCTACTCTTCCCTCCACTCACATCATCCATAGCCAATTTCTGTAATTGTTTGCTCCTTCTAAAATATCAGAACAATGAAAGAATGCCACCAATAAAACAAAGTGGTAAAAGTAGGTAGTCTTTTGCTATGATTATATTTTATTGAAATACAAGTTCAGAACAGAAAAAAAAAATAGTGACATATTGGGAATCAAAAGCAATATATTTATTTCATTTAACCAATTCTGGCTTATATTTTTATATATAATATATTGATTAACATGTTACTAATAAATTAATCCTATCACACACACACACACACTCACACACCTGCACAAGGTTTAGACATATTCATGTAAACACTTATATACATTCATTGCATTATACTTGTTTCCTGTGGTGAATATACATAGATTTACATACATATATATATACATACATGCATATATGTATATGTGTGTGTATGTGTGTGTGTGTGTGTGTGTATGTATGTGTGTGTTTGTGTTACCTTATATGTATAAATATATAAAAGAGTAGTTATTTTTATGTGTATGGTATATATAATATATATATATATATATATACATATACATATATATATGTATATATATATAGAGAGAGAGAGAAGGAGATAGATATAGATTTATATATACAACACACTCATATGCCTATATATATATATATATATATATATATATATGCACACATTATGTATATAAGTATATACATGTGTGTGTATATATATATATATATAACTGTATTTCGACCCATGCCAACATGGAAAATGGCATTAACTGATGATAATGCTGCTGCTGCTTATGATAATGATGATGATGATGACGATGATGATAACAGTGAGTGTATCTCTGAGTGTGAGTGTGTATCTGTGTCTGTGTGTCTGTAGAACTGAATTTACAAACAACACAAAAAGTAAACTACTGAGAACAAGTATAGAATGGAAATCGCGATACAGAGATATTGTTTTCAGCTGAGTTGGGGTGCCAGATTCCCTTGTTCGAAAATATAAGGACACAGATCGTGTTGTATAGCCAGCTGGAGACGATGTCTCCTGGGGCTAAATTACAGTAACATTCGTCCTAAACCAGTACTGCCATGTTATGTTGGCAAAAATCTTTACTCCAAAGCCAAATTTTTTGTACCTTGAGTTTAATTAAACTGATCTAGTTTCATGTTCTACCATTCATGCTACTAAGAAACAAATCAGCCATTTGAATGTTTAAATGGATTAATTTTTACTCTCTACTGAAAAAAAAAACCCAGCCACATAAAACTAACTACACTAGCTTATCTTAATACTTACAACTTAAAAACTAAATCTTCTTGAAAAATATGTTAATCTTCACATGTTTATGACATTTAATCTTGGACTGCTATATCTAACATTTTACTTAAATTATTCAAATAAAAAATGTAAATTGATATGTAATACTCTGCACTCTGCTATATATAACCATATATGTTTATAGCCCATAATATGCTGAGATTTTGAGGATAGCCAAAAATAAAAAAAATTAATGCTGAACTAAAGTCGTAGAAAATAAGTGGTTGTCTTGTAGGAAAAGGAATGCTATATTATTTATTTGTGATATTTGTGGTGTAAGAAATATGACTAATATATCAAGAACACATACAAACACTTGGAAATATTTGAAACCTGGAAAAACATTAACCTAAGTCTCCCCAACCATCAACTCTGATATATGAAATAATTTTATGACAACCTTGTTGTATACCAAATATGTTGCCACATAAAACTTATCTTTCTATGGAAGTGCGTTACCTAGCTACTGAGATATTATACAATTTGATAAAAAAAATATAAAAGCAGCCCAGTCAAATTATTGCCTTTCTGTTCAGTATCAAATCAATCATAATTTATGTGACCTTATGTGCCTGTGGAAGATTCATGTAATTTCTGTCCTTCTAAGTTTCCAACATTATTTTCTCTGCAGTCAATAAAATAATTCTCTTCAGTCAGTAAGTTTTTCTTTTAAGCCAATCACAATATATATTTATTTCACCCACTGCAGTTAAAACCCCTGTATGTATTCACTTTGAAAGCAAAAGCAAGGTTTAAAGAACACAAGAAATTTAACAATAAAAAGGAAATAATTCCACAGAATACCTTGTATCACCAGGAATATTAAAAAAAAAAAATATTGCTATTGTGAATGATTCAAATACAGCTTGACAAGTAACTGCTGCTTAGAAATCTTTATTCAGATCATTCTGAGACACATAATGGAAATATATTTCATGGTTTTCACAAAACGAGGCAAAAGAAATAGTTTGAAATCTTTCAGTATAGTTAGTTTTGTAAAAAGCTGGATTTGCTGATGTTATCATTTGACATAAAATAACAATCTTGGGAAATAATATTGCAACAGTAAATATCCTAACCACTCCCATTCCTAAAGGAATTTCCTGTAACTCTGTCAGGGCATCATGAAAAGAGTACAAAGAAAGGGCTTCTGGTTACCTTTTCAACATAGAAGTGTATCTGAAATATTTTACACAATAGAAAAAAGCACATATGGTTGCAAATCTTTTTACTCAGGAATTAAGCACAAATAGTAAATGTTAGCAAGTTTTGAAGCCAAGGAACACTTTTTACTTATCATCATATGCTTACCTTTTAATAAATGAATCACACGTGCAATTACAGTACTTAACAGAAAATTCTTTTTCTTCGTTTTTTAATGTTTCTTGTATATTTCCCTAATACTGAACATGAGGTTAAATTCTTATCATAAAAGTATCAATATTTTCTCAGGTTTCTCAGCTATATCAAGAATTATTTCCTACCATGTGTAACATTCCATCTAAGACTTCCAGAAAAAAAAAAAAATGTTTGACTTGCTTAATGGTAATTTCTTGAAATATTCATATAAACGAAGAGTCACTTGACAATGAAATATCATTAGCTGAATGCTAAACAATAAATTGTTTGGCAAACCCAGGAAAATATGTTTACTTATTTATAAAACGTTTGATGATGTATTTTTTTTTCATTGTTCTGGAACATTTTATTGTAAATAGTACATGAGAACAGAGTTTTAAAAGTATTCAGTAGAGTTGTATTTTGAAATTTTAAGAATTGTACCACGAGAACATTAAAAGGAAGAATCACAAAAGTTTTCAATATTCTTCTCATGTCACATGGATTTCCCTTGACTGCAGTGCATTACTTTTTATGATTAATTGTTAGAGATAGGATAATGATGGCTTCTACACACTGCAAGACATTGACTAACTGTTTTGTTATGTGTGTAGATATTACATTAACTGAATCAAGTCAAGTATCTTGATTTGAAGAGTACCAATTACTACATCCCACATGAAAAGTACTGTGGCATAGATCTCACATGAAAAGTACTGTGGCATGGATCTCACATGAAAAGTACTGTGGCATGGATCTCACATGCAATATGTGGCAGTTGTAAATGTACACTAGAGGAATGGAGTTGTAGCAACAAGGAATACATGTTTGCTATTTCAAGAATCTGACAAGAACAGAAAAATAAACAACCCATTTAAACAACTGCTACATGCTCATAGTACACATGTATTTATAAAGGATTACAAGATAGTTTGATCTATCTTAACACCCCAACTTCAATTGTACCAGTGATACATGAAAAACATGAAAAAATTGCCAGCTGCAGCTCATCTGACTTTTGAATCAACAGATTCAACATAGGCGCAGGAGTGGCTGTGTGGTAAGTAGCTTACTAACCAGCCACATGGTTCTGGGTTCAGTCCCACTGCATGGCATCTTGGGCAAGTGTCTTCTGCTATAGCCCCGGGCCGACCAATGCCTTGTGAGTGGATTTGGTAGACGGAAACTGAAAGAAGCCTGTCGTATATATGTATATATACATATGTGTGTGTATGTGTGTCTGTGTCTGTCCCCCCCAACATCGCTTGACAACCGATGCTGGTGTGTTTACGTCCCCGTCACTTAGCGGTTCGGCAAAAGAGACCGATAGAATAAGTACTGGACTTACAAAGAATAAGTCCCGGGGTCGATTTGCTCGACTAAAGGCGGTGCTCCAGCATGGCCGCAGTCAAATGACTGAAACAAGTAAAAGAGTGAAAGAGAAATAAAGTTGACATTCAAATGTCAGATCAGGATGAAAATTGAGAAGAGGAAGCAACAAGATAGTATGAAAAGCTAGCAAGAGCTTGATGACCTTGTAACAAATTAGTATCTCACTAAATCTTGGTAAAGGGTAGTTGGTATTCAAATTAAAAGAAAGGAATCTACTGGAGGCAAAGGTGGAATTTTCTAAGTAACGAACAAAGTCTGCAGCTTTGTCTTATTTCCACTTATTGTCTGAGTTGCTGTGCTTCTATACTGATGTAGGAGGCCTGTTTGGAGTGACTGGTTTCAGACACTCCTGTGATTAATGGCATTTGTTAATTGATATACCTATTTCTTTATTATCCACAAGGGGCTAAATACAGAGGGGACAAACAAGGACAGACATAGGTATTAAGTCGATTACATCGACCCCAGTGCCTAACTGGTACTTAATTTATCGACCCCGAAAGGATGAAAGGCAAAGTCGACCTCGGTGGAATTTGAACTCCCAACGTAACGCAGACGAAGTACCGCTAAGCATTTCGCCCGGCGTGCTAACGTTTCTGCCAAATCGCCGCCTTAATTGATATACCTATGAAAGCTTGAGAACAGTAGTTCTACAAAAGAGCAACCATCAGTCATCTATCTCTGTTAGGTATTCCATCCACTTGAAAGAAGAGTACAAAAATATTAAAGGGTTGCTCAAATATGATGATTCTAGTGAGATGCATGTATTGATTTTAAGCTGCTAGGATTCTTGTTTAGGTTGCATGGTGGATATACAAAGAACACTTGGTTTTTGTGCTTGTAGATTAGCAGAGGTAGGGAAAACAATTGTGCAAAATGAAAATAATATAAAAGATCAGCCCTGTAGATGGGTACCCAAAATGTATAGCTCAAACTCTTGTATCTGAGGAGAAAATCCTTCAACCTCTGCGCCATATAAAATTTTGATAAAACAAATTCTTCATAGCCTTAGATTGTAATAGTGAAGTCTAAGCCATCATATGTGTGATGCTTGGAATGTTGTCTGATGCAAAATTGCTGTTGGTGTTGCTGTTGAGCGAATGGTCTTCGTCCCGGAGCTCACAAGATGGGAGAAGTCCGAATCAGGGTCCTTTGCTATTCGTAAGACCCGCAGAAGAGAAAGCAGGTCAACCCCCGACACAGAGAGCATCGACGGATGGATGAATGCACATCCAGGCTCAGCGGTTGCGTATGAAGTTGGGGACAAGAAACAGGAAGAAAGAGAAAATTGGGGTGAAAGAGTACAACAGGGGTCACCACCACCCCCTGCCGGAGCCTCGTGGAGCTTTAGGTGATTTTGCTGTTGGTGTATTTGTTGGAGTACAGTTGAAGCAGATGCTTACATCCAAAACTCTGGATACAAAAATGACAGTGGTGGAAGAGAAAAACTTGAAATCTATTCAAGAATATTTTTCAATGGATTTTCTGGCAACAACAAAGAGAAGAATTAAACAGATCTTACTAAAGAACTTATTGAAAGTCACAAAAGCATTGGAATAAATGTCACTGAAGTTGCACTATTTGTTCTCTCACTTGGAATTCTTTCTACCAAATCTTTCTACCAAATTTCTACCAATTTCTACAAATCTTTCTAGAAATTTCTATCAAATCTGAAGAATTAATTGAAAGTCACAAAAGCATTGGAATAAATGTCACTGAAGTTGCACTATTTGTTCTCTCACTGGGAATTCTCTCTACCAAATCTTTCTACCAAATTTCTACCAATTTCTACAAATCTTTCTACCAAACTTCTACCAATTTCTACAAATCTTTCAAGAAATTTCTACCAAACCTGAAGAATTGATTGAAAGTCACAAAAGCATTGGAGTAAATGTCACTGAATTTGCACTATTTGTTCTCTCACTTGCAATTCTTTCTACCAAAGCTTGGAGCTGTATCAGAAAGGCATAATGAACGATTCCAATACAACAAACAATTCCTGGTGAAGCAATACTGGGGAAGGTGAAATGAAACAATGACGAGGTGATGGGCAATTAAGTTTGGGACCTGCTTTGAGAAGAAAGTAGAGGTTACAAGAGACAACGATGGTCCAATGTTCACTTTGGTGCTTATTGATATTTTTGATCCATTGTACCACTACTGCTATGTTGCATTATTCATGATTGCTCGTTATATTATAATTAATCGATTTCTATAATTATATTATATAATGCAGTTGAAATTACAATAAATTGTATTACAATAAATATTGTGTTTTCATGATTATTATGCAAATCTTTGTTCATATATAAAAAAAACAACAAACTAATGTGCTTTTCATATTCAGCATGTCAAATTTGATAGCAAAAACACAAACATGGGAGTAAACCAGAACGTTCATAAAAACCTGTTATTTGGTGTTATATTCTCAAATGAACACAGGTATGGTTGATTGGTTAAGAAGTTTGTTTCACAATCATGTTCTTTTGAGTTCAAATTTTCTGCTTTAGTCCCAGGCCCAACAATACTTTGTAAGTGAGTTTGTTTAGACAGAAACTATACTCTTTACTCTTTTACTTGTTTCAGTCATTTGACTGTGGCCATACTGGAGCACTGCTTTTAGTCGAGCAAATCAACCCCAGGACTTATTCTTTGTAAGCCTAGTACTTATTCTATCAGTCTCTTTTGCTGAACTGCTAGGTTACGGAGATGTAAACACACCAGCATCAGTTGTCAAGCGATCTTGGGAGGACAAACACAGGCACGCAAACACACACACATACATATATATACATATACATATATACGACAGGCTTCTTTCAGTTTCTGTCTAC
Organism: Octopus sinensis; assembly: GCF_006345805.1. Classification (NCBI taxonomy): domain Eukaryota; kingdom Metazoa; phylum Mollusca; class Cephalopoda; order Octopoda; family Octopodidae; genus Octopus; species Octopus sinensis. The sequence continues at coordinate 136,307,375 of NC_043000.1, forward strand.
CGAATCCACTCACAAGGCTTTGGTCAGCCCGAGGCTATAGTAGAAGACACTTGCCCAAGGTGCCATGCAGTGGGACTGAACCCAGAACCATGTGGTTGGTAAGCAAGCTACTTACCGCACAGCCACTCCTGTGCCTATTTTTTAAAATTTAATTTTATCTAGTTTCAGCTCACGCGCTGTGGCCATGCTAGGGCACAGCCATTTGAAAGCTTGTGAAAGCTTGTTGCATATATGATCGAATGTTTAAAAAGATTGCTTTGAAACTACATGCTCCTGCTTTGATCCATTACATGATATCATGGACAAATGTCATTTTTTTTTTTTACAAATTCAACGTGTCCTGTATTTTACGAGCAAAACTTAGTGGACAGAAACTGTATTGAAGTTCATCGGATGGATTGCCCTTGTAATTCAAAGGCAGAGCCTTGTTACACACAGTGTCATGTTGCTTGTACCTGGAAATTATGATAAATTTATGTGTGTTTGTGAAATACTTGGTTACTTTTACATTAATTCAACGAACAGGCAATTTAGCAAATAAATCAGCTTGTTAGCAAAACGAACAGAAATTTATCCACATGCACGTGTGTGTGTATGTGCTAGTGTGTTTGTTTGTGTGTGTATGTGTATGCATCCTTGTGTTTACATTTCTCTGTTTGGTAATCAGTGTTGGTTTGTTTGGATCTTTGTAACTTAGTAGCTTGGCTCAATCACACATGTGCTGGTGGCATGTAAAAAGCACCTACTACTACACTCACGGAGTGGTTGGCGTTAGGAAGGTCCATCCAGCTGTAGAAACATTGCCAGATCAGACTTGTGCTTGCTGCAGCCTCCTGGGTTCCCAGACCCCGGTCGAACCGTCCAACCCATGCTAGCATGGAAAACAGACGTTAAACGATGATGATGATGAAGATAAGTACCTGGCTTGAAATAAGCATTGTTGTTGATTTGATTGATTAAAAAAGTTCAAAGTGATACCCCAGCATGGCCATAGTTCAATGAATGAAACAAATAAAAAAATAAGGGAATAACACCATGATGTCTTTTTTTTTTTCTTTTTACTTGTTTCAGTCATTTGACTGCGGCCATGCTGGAGCATCACCTTTAGTCGAGCAAATCGACCCTGGGATTAATTCTTTGTAAGCCCAGTACTTATTCTATCGGTTTCTTTTGCCGAACTGCTAAGTGACGGGGACGTAAACACACCAGCATCGGTTGTCAAGCAATGCTAGGGGGACAAACACATACACACAAACACACACACACATATATATATATATACAACAGGCTTCTTTCAGTTTCCATCTACCAAATCCACTCACAAGGCATTGGTCGACCCGAGTCTATAGCAGAAGACACTTGCCCAAGATGCCACACAGTGGGACTGAACCCGGAACCATGTGGTTGGTTAGCAAGCTACTTACCACACAGCCACTCCTGCGCCTATAAGTATATATTTTTTTGTTTTTCTTAACATTAATTTCACTGCAAGCCTGTTGGTAGATGCAAAAGCACAGCCACACATGCGCAATCTTATATACATGCTCAATCTCACATTAAAACATATTTCAAACAATGAAAAGAACTAAATTAAGAAAATAAAGTGATGTGTTGCTTTATTTCCATAAGGAAAGAAATAGAAATCCTGATTGTCATTATACATTTCCTTCCACCCAGAATAGCTGGTTATATTTAAGAGGCCTTAAGAGGGCAGCTGTAATTGAAGAGGATTCCATAGAGAAAACATCAAAATGATAGTTGGGAATTAAGTGGGACTGCCATAGTAATAATAATGCTGAAAACTAAGATCAATGTTGTAGTAGCTATTATCCATTGGGGTCATATACAAAAGAGGGAATAACATTAAGGAAATTTTATTTGCTTGGGGGGAATGACTAATTGATAAGGGGAGGAGTGTATAACAGCTTAATCAATTGAAAAGCGGAGATTGAACAGGAATAGCGGAAAAAAATTGCAGCTTTGCTGAATTTATTGCTATAACTGCAGGCATATCAAAACTGAAAGGAGGACTGAAAAACTAATTAAATGATGATAATGATGAGGATGATGGCAGAGATTATGATGATGAAAACAACGATAATAGTGATGATTATTTAAATTAACTAGTAAAAGCTCTCATGGGGTGGTATACGTCAGACTGTAGCTATGCTGAAGTTCAATTTCAAAGTTGCTTAGCAGAGGATGTCACTTCTAGATATGAAGTGATGTAAGGAAAGGTCATCATTGTTTGTCTCCGTATTTGTCTTTCTGTTTGATTATTAGCTTATTGTTTATAACAAATAGTGTCAAAAGAACATGGCTTACAAAGCCTGCTATTTCATTTGATTCCTGATTGGAATGAACTAAGAAGAAAATACATGGTTGTGTTTTGAAAGTTCACGTAGGCACAGGAGTGGCTGTGTGGTAAGTAGCTTGCTTACAAACCATATGGTTCCGGGTTCAGTCCCACTGCATGGCACCTTGGGCAAGTGTCTTCTACTATAGCCTCGGGCCGACCAAAGCCTTGTGAGTGGATTTGGTAGACGGAAACTGAAAGAAGCCCGTCGCATATATGTATATATATATATGTATATGTGTCCGTGTTTGTCCCCCCCAAGATCGCTTGATAACCGATGCTGGTGTGTTCACATCCCCGTAACTTAGCAAAAGATACCGATAGAATAAATACTAGGCTTACAAAGAATAAGTTCTGGGGTCAATTTGCTCGACTAAAGGCGGTGATCCAGCATGGCTGCAGTCAAATGACTGGAACAAGTATAAGAGTAAAAGAGTAAAAGAGTACCATCTTCATCGCTGTCATCGTTGTCATCGTTGTCGTCATTGCCATTGTTGTCATCGTCGTCGTCGTCATCATCATCCTCATCATCATTTTACATCCACTTTCCATGCTACCATGGATTGAATGGTTCATCATTGTTAATGTTGATGATTTCTTTTATCAGTTATAAAATCATTCCCAAGATCCTTTGTGATTTACCACAGAGAACACAAACAGTACTCCATTAACAGTTACACTTTATTTAAAAGTAGGATTGGAAATTCTCAGAACATTAGTAGATTAATAGATTTTGGAGAGTTAATGTTCCAAACTTAACATTATGGACTAATGAATAATATAAAAAAAAAATTCATTCTTGAATGTAGTCATTTATTTCAATGTGACACACAGACACACTCACACACATATTATGTGTATGGGCATCTGTGCATTTCTTTTACTAATACACATCAGTGAAAAATGTAAACATTGGCAAGGAAACAAAACACACACACACACAAACAGATAATAGTGTTTTTCAAATAAGTCTCTTGAGGTGTTTGTTCAGCATCAAGTTAGGAACTCCTTTGATATTTTGCCATGAGAAATGCATTGAATCTGTGACCGGCCAATCAAAAAACTTGTATAACAATAAACTGAATGTATTAAGTTAACAAAGGAAGTGAAAATTTCAGTTCTTCACAAATTATTTATTGTTTATATAATAAAATCAGATACGATGGCTGGATAAAGAAAAACAGGAAAATGAGAAGAAAGTTCTTTTCTTAATGGTGGTTGAAACCAAAAGTTTATTTCATGATGTAATTTTGTATGCAGTTATATAGATTTAGTTGGTGTTTAGGAGGACAAATAGAGATGGGCTTGCCATATCATGCAAATGAAGGACAACAGATGGACTATCAGGGTGACAGAATGGACCACAAGTCAATGGAAAATATCAAGAGATCAACCAAAGGCAAGATAGCAAGATAATCTCACCTGCTATCTGGTCCATTCTCCTCTCAAATCCCCCTCTCTGGAATGTTCAACATTCCTCCCTCCCCTTCCTCCCCTTCTCCTCTAAAATCCCCCTCTCTGGAATGTTCAGCAATCCTTCCTCCCCTTCCTCCCCTTCTCCTCTCAAATCCCCCTCCCTGGAATGTTCAACATTCCTCCCACCCCTTCCTCCCCTTCTCCTCTAAAATCCCCCTCTCTGGAATGTTCAACATTCCTTTCTCCCCTTCCTCCCCTTCACCTCTCAAATCTCCCTCTCTGGAATGTTCAACATTCCTCCCTCACCTCCCTCCCATTCTCCTCTCAAATCCCCCTCTCTGGAATGTTCAACATTCCTCCCTCCCCTTCCTCCCCTTCACCTCTCAAATCCCCCTCTCTGGAATGTTCAACATTCCTCCCTCCCCTACCTCCCATTCTCCTCTCAAATCCCCCTCTCTGGAATGTTCAACTTTCCTCCCTCCCCTTCCTCCCCTTCTCCACTAAAATCCCCCTCTCTGGAATGTTGAACATTCCTTTCTCCCCTTCCTCCCCTTCACCTCTCAAATCTCCCTCTCTGGAATGTTCAACATTCCTCCCTCACATTCCTCCCATTCTCCTCTCAAATCCCCCTCTCTGGAATGTTCAACATTCCTCCCTCCCCTTCCTCCCCTTCACCTCTCAAATCCCCCTCTCTGGAAAGTTCAACATTCCTCCCTCCCCTACCTCCCATTCTCCTCTCAAATCCCCCTCTCTGGAATGTTCAACTTTCCTCCCTCCCCTTCCTCCCCTTCTCCTCTAAAATCCCCCTCTCTGGAATGTTGAACATTCCTTTCTCCCCTTCCTCACCTTCACCTCTCAAATCCCCCTCTCTGGAATGTTCAACAATCCTTCCTCCCCTTCATCCCCTTCTCCTCTAAAATCCCCCTCTCTGGAATGTTGAACAATCCTTCCACCCCTATCTTCCCTTCTCCTCTAAAATCCCCCTCTCTGGAATGTTCAACATTCCTCCCTCCCCTTCCTCCCATTCTCCTCTCAAATCCCCCTCACTGGAATGTTCAACATTCCTTTCTCCCCTTCCTCCCCTTCACCTCTCAAATCCCCCTCTCTGGAATGTTCATAATTCCTCCCACCCCTTCCTCCCATTCTCCTCATAAATCCTCCTCTCTGGAATGTTCAACATTCCCCCCTCCCCTTCCTCCCCTTCTCCTCTAAAATCCCCCTTTCTGGAATGTTGAAATTCCTTTCACCCCCTTCCTCCCCTTCACCTCTCAATTCCCCCCTCTGGAATGTTCAACATTCCTCCCTCCCCTTCCTCCCCATCACCTCTCAAATCCCCCACCTCTGGAATGTTCCACAATCCTTCCTCCCCTTCCCCTCTAAAATCCCCCTCTCTGGAATGTTGAACATTCCTTTCTCCCCTTCCTCCCCTTCACCTCTCAAATCTCCCTCTCTGGAATGTTTAACATTCCTCCCTCACCTTCCTCCCATTCTCCTCTCAAATCCCCCTCTCTGGAATGTTCACATTCCTTCCTCCTCCTCCCCTTCCTCCCCTTCACCTCTCAAATCCCCCTCTCTGGAATGTTCAACTTTCCTCCCTCCCCTTCCTCCCCTTCTCCTCTAACATCCCCTTCTCTGGAATGTTCAACAATCCTTCCTCCCCTTCCTCCCCTTCTCCTCTCAAATCCCCCTCTCTGGAATGTTCAACATTCCTCCCTCCCCTCCTCCCCTTCTCCTCTCAAATCCCCCTCTCTGGAATGTTCAACAATCCTTCCTCCTTTTCCTCCCCTTCTCCTCTAAAATCCCCCTATCTGGAATGTTCAACAATCCTTCCTCCCCTTCCTCCCCTTCTCCTCTAAAATCCCCCTCTCTGGAATGTTGAACATTCCTTTCTCCCCTTCCTCCCCTTCACCTCTCAAATCTCCCTCTCTGGAATGTTCAACATTCCTCCCTCACCTTCCTCCCATTCTCCTCTCAAATCCCCCTCTCTGGAATGTTCAACATTCCTCCCTCCCCTTCCTCCCCTTCACCTCTCAAATCCCCCTCTCTGGAATGTTCAACATTCCTCCCTCCCGTACCTCCCATTCTCCTCTCAAATCCCCTCTCTGGAATGTTCAACATTCCTCCCACCCCTTCCTTCCCCTTTCCTCTCAAATCCCCCTCTGGAATGTTCAACATTCCTCCCTCCCCTTCTCCCCTTCTCCTCTAAAATCCCCCTCTCTGGAATGTTCAACATTCCTCCCACACTTCCTCCCATTCTCCTCTCAAATCCCCCTCTCTGGAATGTTCAACATTCTTTCTCCCCTTCCTCCCCTTCACCTCTCAAATCCCCTTCTTGGAATGTTCAACATTCTCCCAACCCATCCTCCCATTCTCCTCTCAAATCCCCCTCTCTGGAATGTTCAACATTCCTCCTCCCCTTCCTCCCCTTCTCCTCTAAAATCCCCCTCTCTGGAATGTTCAACAATCCTCCTCCCCTTCCTCCCCTTCTCCTCTCAAATCCCCCTCTCTGGAATGTTCAACATTCCTTTCTCCCCTCCTCCCCTCACTCTCAAAATCCCCCTCTCTGGAATGTTCAACATTCCTCACACCCCTTCCTCCATTCTCCTCTCAAATCCCCCTCTCTGGAATGTTCAACATTCATTCCTCCCCTTCCTCCCATTCTCCTCTCAAATCCCCCTCTCTGGAATGTTCAACATTCCTCCCACCCCTTCCTCCCATTCTCCTCTCAAATCCCCTCTCTGGAATGTTCAACATTCCTCCTCCCCTTCCTCCCCTTCTTCTCTAAAATCCCCCTCTCTGGAATGTTCAACATTCCTCCCTCCCCTTCCTCCCCTTCTCCTCTAAAATCCCCCTCTCTGGAATGTTCAACATTCCTCCTACACCTTCCTCCCATTCTCCTCTCAAATCCCCCTCTCTGGAATGTTCAACATTCCTCCCTCCCCTTCCTCACCTTCTCCTCTAAAATCCCCCTCTCTGGAATGTTCAACAATCCTTCCTACCCTTCCTCCCCTTCACCTCTCAAATCCCCCTCTCTGGAATGTTCAAATTCCTTTCTCCCCTTCCTCCCCTTCACCTCCTCAAATCCCCCTCTCTGGAATGTTCAACATTCCCCCACCCCTTCCTCCCATTCTCCTCTCAAATCCCCCTCTCTGGAATGTTCAACATTCCTATCTCCCCTTCCTCCCCTTAACCTCCTCTAAAATCCCCCTCTCTGGAATGTTCAACATTCCTCCCACCCCTTCCTCCCATTCTCCTCTCAAATCCCCTCTCTGGAATGTTCAACATTTTTTTCCTCCCTCCCTTCCTCCCCTTCCCTCTAAAATCCCCTCTCTGGAATGTTCAACATTCCTCCCTCACCTTCCTCCATTCTCCTCTCAAATCCCCTCTCTGGAATGTTCAACATTCCTTCTCCTCTTCCTCCCCTTCACCTCTAAAATCCCCCTCTCTGGAATGTTCAACAATCTTCCTCCCCATCCTCCCCTTCTCCTCTCAATCCCCTCTCTGGAATGTTCAACATTCCTCCATTCCCTTCCTCCCCTTCTCCTCTAAAATCCCCCCTTCTGGAATGTTGAACAATCATTCCTCCTCTTCCTCTCTTCTCTAAAATCCCCCTATCTGGAATGTTCAACAATCCTCCCCCTTCTCCTCTATAATGCCCTCTCTGGAATGTTCAACATTCCTTTCTCCCCTTCCTCCCCTTCACCTCTCAAATCCCCCTCTCTGGAATGTTCAACATTCCTCCCACCCCTTCTCTCCCATTTCTCCTCTCAAATCCCCCTCTCTGGAATGTTCAACATTCCTCCCTCCCTTCCTCCCCTTTTCTCTAAAATCCCCTCTCTGGAATGTTCAACAACTTCCTCCCCTTCCTCCCCTTCTCCTCTCAAATCCCCCTCTCGGGAATGTTCAACATTCCTCCTTCCCCTTCCTCCCTTCTCCTCTAAAATCCCCCTCTCTGGAATGTTCAACAATCTTCCTCCTCTTCCTCCTCTTCTCTAAAATCCCCCTCTCTGGAATGTTCAACAATCCTCCCCTTCTCTATAATCCCCCTCTCTGGAATGTTGAACATTCTTTCTCCCCTTCCTCCATTCACCTCTCAAATCCCCCTCTCTGGAATGTTCAACATTCCTCCCTCACCTTCCTCCCATTCTCCTCTCAAATCCCCCTCTTGGAATGTTCAACATTCCTCCTCCCTTCCTCCCCTTCACCTCTAAAATCCCCCTCTCTGGAATGTTCAACATTCCTCCCTCCGTTCCTCCCATTCTCCTCTCAAATCCCCCTCCTCTGGAATGTTCAACTTTCCTCCCTACCCTTCCTCCCCTTTCCTCTAAAATCCCCCTCTCTGGAATGTTGAACATTCTTTATCCCCTTCCTCCCCTTCTCCTCTCAAATCTCCCTCTCTGGAATGTTCAACATTCCTCCTCCCTTCCTCCCATTCTCCTCTAAAATCCCCCTCTCTGGAATGTTCAACATTCCTCCTCCCCTTCACCCTCTCATATCCCTCCTCTCTGGAATGTTCAACATTCCTCCTCCCCTTTCTCCATCTTCCTCTCAAATCCCCCCTCTGGAATGTTCAACATTCCTCCTCCCCTTCTCCCCTTCTCCTCTCAAATCCCCTCTCTGGAATGTTCAACATTCCTCCTCCCTTCCTCCCCTTCTCCTTCAAATCCCCTCTCTGGAATGTTCAACATTCCTTCCTCCCCTTCCTCCCCTTATCCTCTCAAACCCCCCTCTCTGGAATGTTCAACATTCCTTTCTCCCCATCCTCCCCTTCACCTCTCAAATCCCCCTCTCTGGAATGTTCAACATTCCTCCCACACCTTCCTCCCTTCCCATTCACCTCTCAACCCACCTCTCCGGAATGTTCAACATTCCTTTCTCCCCTTCCTCCCCTTCACCTCTCAAATCCCCCTCTCTGGAATGTTCAACATTCCTCCCACCCCTTCCTCCCATTCTCCTCTCAAATCCCCTCTCTGGAATTTTCAACATTCCTCCCTCCCCTTCCTCCCCTTCTCCTCTAAAATCCCCCCTCTCTGGAATGTTCAACAATCCTTCCTCCCCTTCCTCCCCTCTCCTCTCAAATCCCCCTCTCTGGAATGTTCAACATTCCTCCCTCCTCTTCCTCCCCTTCTCTAAAATCCCCCTCTCTGGAATGTTCAACATTCCTCCTACACCTTCCTCCCATTCTCCTCTCAAATCCCCCTCTCTGGAATGTTCAACATTCCTCTCACACCTTCCTCCCATTCTCCTCACAAAACCCCCTCTCTGGAATGTTCAACATTCCTCCCACACCTTCCTCCCATTCTCATCTCAAATCCCCCTCTCTAGAATGTCAACATGCCTTCTTCTTTCTCCTTCTCTCACTCCCCCTTCCTCCCCTTCACCTCTCAAATCCCCCTCTCTGGAATGTTCAACATTCCTCCCACCCCTTCCTCCCCTTCTCCTCTAAAATCCCCCTCTCTGGAATGTTCAACAATCCTTCCTCCCCTTCCTCCCCTTCTCCTCTCAAATCCCCCTCTCTGGAATGTTCAACATTCCTCCCTCCCCTTCCTCCCCTTCTCTTCTAAAATCCCCCTCTCTGGAATGTTCAACATTCCTCCCACACCTTCCTCCCATTCTCCTCTCAAATCCCCCTCTCTGGAATGTTCAACATTCCTTTCTCCCCTTCCTCCCCTTCACCTCTCAAATCCCCCTCTCTGGAATGTTCAACATTCCTCCCACCCTTCCTCCCATTCTCCTCTCTCAAATCCCCCTCTCTGGACTGCTCGACATTCCTCCTCCCCTTCCTCCCCTTCTCCACTAAAATCCCCCTCCTGGAATGTTCAACAATCCTCCCACCCCTTCCTCCTCCGCTTCTCCTCTCAAATCCCCCTCTCTGGAATGTTCAACATCCTCCATTCCCTCCTTCCTCCCCTTCTCCTCTAAATCCCCCTCTCTGGAATGTTCAACAATCCTTCCTCCTCTTCCTCCTCCTTTCTCTAAAATCCCCCTATCTGGAATGTTCAACAATCCTCCCCTTCTCTATAATCCCCCTCTCTGGAATGTTGAACATACCTTTCTCCCCTTCCTCCCCTTCACCTCTCAAATCTCCCTCTCTGGAATGTTCAACTTCCTCCCTCACCTTCCTCCCATTCTCCTCCTCTCAATCCCCCTCTCTGGAATGTTCAACATTCCTCCCTCCCCTTCCTCCCCTTCACCTCTCAAATCCCCCTCTCTGGAATGTTCAACATTCCTCCCACACCTTCCTCCCATTCTCCTCTCAAATCCCCCTCTCTGGAATGTTCAACATTCCTTCCTCCCCTTCCTCCCCTTCACCTCTCAAATCCCCCTCTCTGGAATGTTCAACATTCCTCCCACCCCTTCCTCCCATTCTCCTCTCAAATCCCCCTCTCTGGAATGTTCAACATTCCTCCCTCCCCTTCCTCCCCTTCTCCTCTAAAATCCCCCTCTCTGGAATGTTCAACATTCCTCCCTCCCCTACTTCCCATTCTCCTCTCAAATCCCCCTCTCTGGAATGTTCAACTTTCCTCCCTCACCTTCCTCCCATTCTCCTCTCAAATCCCCCTCTCTGGAATGTTCAACATTCCTCCCTCCCCTTCCTCCCCTTCACCTCTCAAATTCCCCTCTCTGGAATGTTCAACATTCCTCCCTCCCCTACATCCCATTCTCCTCTCAAATCCCCCTCTCTGGAATGTTCAACTTTCCTCCCTCCCCTTCCTCCCCTTCTCCTCTCAAATCCCCCTCTCTGGAATGTTCAACATTCCTCCCACACCTTCCTCCCATTCTCCTCTCAAATCCCCCTCTCTGGAATGTTCAACATTCCTTTCTCCCCTTCCTCCCCTTCACCTCTCAAATCCCCCTCTCTGGAATGTTCAACATTCCTCCCACCCCTTCCTCCCATTCTCCTCTCAAATCCCCCTCTCTGGAATGTTCAACATTCCTCCCTCCCCTTCCTCCCCTTCTCCCCTAATATCCCCCTCTCTGGAATGTTCAACAATCCTTCCTCCCCTTCCTCCCCTTCCTCCCCTCCTCCCCTTCTCCTCTCAAATCCCCCTCTCTGGAATGTTCAACATTCCTCCCTCCCCTTCCCCTTCTCCTCTAAAATCCCCCTCTCTGGAATGTTCAACATTCCTCCTACACCTTCCTCCCATTCTCCTCTCAAATCCCCTCTCTCTGGAATGTTCAACATTCCTTCTCCTTCTCTCTCCCTCCCCTTCCTCCTCCCCTTCACCTCTCCCACCTCCTCAACTCCCCTCTCTGGAATGTTCAACATTCCTCCCACCCCTTCCTCCCATCTCCTCTCAATCCCCCTCTCTGGAATGTTCAAATTCCTCCCTCCCTTCCTCCCCCTTCTCCTCTAAATCCCCCTCTCTGGAATGTTCAACATTCCTCCCTCACCTTCCTCCATTCTCCTCTCAAATCCCCCAGTCTGGAATTCAACATTCCTCCCCCCCCTTCCTCCCCTTCTCCCTTCACCTCTCAAATCCCCCTCTCTGGAATGTTCAACATTCCTTTCTCCCTCCCCTCCTCCCCTTCACCTCTCAATCTCCCTCTCTGGAATGTTCAACATTCCCCCTCACCTTCCTCCCATTCTCCTCTAAATACCCCTCTCTGGAATGTTCAACATTCCTCCCTCCCTTCCTCCCCTTCACCCCTCAAATCCCCCTCTCTGGAATGTTCAACATTCCTCCCCCCTCCCGTACCTCCATTCTCCTCTCAAATCCCCCTCTCTGAATGTTCAACATTCCTCCCTCCCCTCCTCCCCTCCTCCTTCTCCTCTAAAATCCCCTCTCTGGAATGTTGAACATTCCTTTCTCCCCTTCCTCCCCTTCACCTCTCAAACTTCCTCTCTGGAATGTTCAACATTCCTCCCTCCACCCTTCCTCCCATTCTCCTCTCAAATCCCCCTCTCTGGAATGTTCAACATTCCTTCCTCCCCTTCCTCCCCTTCAACTCTCAAATCCCCCTCTCTGGAATGTTCAACATTCCTCCCTCCCCTCCCTACCTCCCATTCTCCTCTCAAATCCCCTCTCTGGATGTTCAACATTCCTCCTCCCCTTCCTCCCCTTCTCCTCTAAAATCCCCCTCTCTGGAATGTTCACATTTCCCATTCCCCTTCCTCCCATTCTCCTCTCTAATACCCTCTCTTGAATGTTCAATATTCCTCCTTCCCTTCCTCCCCTTCTCCTCTAAAATCCCCCACTCTCTGGAATGTTCAACATTCCTCCCACACCTTCCTCCCATTCTCCTCTCAAATCCCCCTCTCTGGAATGTTCAACATTCCTTTCTCCCCTCCTCCCCTTCCTCCCTTTACCTCTCAAATCCCCCTCTCTGGAATGTTCAACATTCCTCCCTCCACCCTCCTCCCATTCTCCTCTCAAATCCCCCTCTCTGGAATGTTCAACATTCCTCCCTCCCCCCCCCCCTTCTCCTCTAAAATCCCCTCTCTGGAATGTTCAACAATCCTTCCTCCCCTTCCTCCCCCCTTCACCTCTCAAATCCCCCTCTCTGGAATGTTCAACATTCCTTTCTCCCCTTCCTCCACTTCACCTCTCAAATCCCCCTCTCTGGATTGTTCAACATTCCTCCAACACCTTCCTCCCCCATTCTCCTCTCAAATCCCCCTCTCTGGAATGTTCAACATTCCTTTCTCCCCTTCCTCCCATTCACCTCGCAAATCCCCCTCTCTGGAATGTTCAACATTCATCCCACCCCTTCCTCCCCTTCTCCTCTAAAATCCCCCTCTCTGGAATGTTCAACATTCCTCCCTCCCTTTCCTCCCCTTCTTCTCTAAAATCCCCCTCTCTGGAATGTTCAACAATCGTTCCTCCCCTTCTCCTCTCAAATCCCCCTCTCTGGAATGTTCAACATTCCTCCCTCGCCTTCCTTCCTCCCCCTTCTCCTCTAAATCCCCCTCTCTGGAATGTTCAACATTCCTCCCACACCTTCCTCCCATTCTCCTCTCAAATCCCCTTCTCTGGAATGTTCAAAATTCCTATCTCCCCTTCCTCCACTTAACCTCTCAAATCCCCCTCTCTGGAATGTTCAACATTCCTCCCACCCCTTCCTCCGATTCTCCTCTCAAATCCCCCTCTCTGGAATGTTCAACATTCCTCCCTCCGCTTCCTCCCATTCTTCTCTAAAATCCCCCTCTCTGGAATGTTCAACATTCCTGCTACACCTTCCTCCAATTCTCCTCTCAAATCCCCCTCTCTGGAATGTTCAACATTCCTTTCTCCTCTTCCTCCCCTTCACCTCTAAAATCCCCCTCTCTGGAATGTTCAACAATACTTCCTCCCCATCCTCCCCTTCTCCTCTCAAATCCCCCTCTCTGGAATGTTCAACATTCCTCCATTCCCTTCCTCCCCTTCTCCTCTAAAATCCCCCCCTCTGGAATGTTCAACAATCCTTCCTCCTCTTCCTCCTCTTCTCTAAAATCCCCCTATCTGGAATGTTCAACAATCCTCCCCTTCTCCTCTATAATGCCCCTCTCTGGAATGTTGAACATTCCTTTCTCCCCTTCCTCCCCTTCACCTCTCAAATCCCCCTCTCTGGAATGTTCAACATTCCTCCCACACCTTCCTCCCATTCTCCTCTCAAATCCCCCTCTCTGGACTGTTCGACATTCCTCCCTCGCCTTCCTCCCCTTCTCCTCTAAAATCCCCCTCTCTGGAATGTTCAACAATCCTTCCTCCCCTTCCTCCCCTTCTCCTCTCAAATCCCCCTCTCTGGAATGTTCAACATTCCTCCATTCCCTTCCTCCCCTTCTCCTCTAAAATCCCCCTCTCTGGAATGTTCAACAATCCTTCCTCCTCTTCCTCCTCTTCTCTAAAATCCCCCTATCTGGAATGTTCAACAATCCTCCCCTTCTCTATAATCCCCCTCTCTGGAATGTTGAACATTCCTTTCTCCCCTTCCTCCCCTTCACCTCTCAAATCTCCCTCTCTGGAATGTTCAACATTCATCCCTCACCTTCCTCCCATTCTCCTCTCAAATCCCCCTCTCTGGAATGTTCAACATTCCTCCCTCCCCTTCACCTCTCATATCCCCCTCTCTGGAATGTTCAACATTCCTCCCTCCCCTACTTCCCATTCTCCTCTCAAATCCCCCTCTCTGGAATGTTCAACTTTCCTCCCTCCCCTTCCTCCCCTTCTCCTCTCAAATCCCCCTCTCTGGAATGTTCAACATTCCTCCCTCCCCTTCCTCCCCTTCTCCTCTAAAATCCCCCTCTCTGGAATGTTCAACATCCTTCCTCCCTCCCCCCCTCCTCCCCTTCACCTCTCAAATCCCCCTCTCTGGAATGTTCAACATTCCTCCCACACCTTCCTCCCATTCACCTCTCAAATCCCCCTCTCTGGAATGTTCAACATTCCTTTCTCCCCTTCCTCCCCTTCACCTCTCAAATCCCCCTCTCTGGAATGTTTCAATTCCTTCCTCCCACCCCACCTTCCTCCCATTCTCCTCTCAAATCCCTCCTCTCTGGAATGTTCAACATTCCTCCCTCCCCTTCCTCCCCTTCTCCTCTAAAATCCCGCCTCTCTGGAATGTTCAACAATCCTTCCTCCCCTTCCCCCTTCTCTCCTCCCCTCTCGTCTCAAATCCCCCTCTCTGGAATGTTCAACATTCCTCCCTCCTCTTCCTCCCCTTCTCTCAAATCCCCCTCTCTGGAATGTTCAACATTCCTCCTACACCTTCCTCCCATTCTCCTCTCAAATCCCCCTCTCTGGAATGTTCAACATTCCTCCCACACCTTCCTCCCATTCTCCTCACAAAACCCCCTCTCTGGAATGTTCAACATTCCTTTCTCCACTTCTTCTCCCCCTTCACCTCTCAAATCCACCTCTCTGGAATGTTCAACATTCCTCCCCCACCTTCCTCCCTCCCATCTCATCTCAAATCCCCCTCTCTGGAATGTTCAACATTCCTTCTCCCCTTCCTCCCCTTCACCTCTCAAATCCCCCTCTCTGGAATGTTCAACATTCCTCCCACCCCTTCCTCCCCTTCTCCTCTAAAATCCCCCTCTCTGGAATGTTCAACAATCCTTCCTCCCCTTCCTCCCCTTCTCCTCTTAAATCCCCCTCTCTGGAATGTTCAACATTCCTCCCTCCCCTTCCTCCCCTTCTCTTCTAAAATCCCCCTCTCTGGAATGTTCAACATTCCTCCTCTCCTCCCCCCCTTCCTCCCATTCTCCTCTAAAATCCCCTCTCTGGAATGTTCAACATTCCTTTCTCCCCTTCCTCCGCTTCTCCTCTCAAATCCCCCTCTCTGGAATGTTCAACATTCCTCCATTCCCTTCCTCCCCTTCTCCTCTAAAATCCCCCTCTCTGGAATGTTCAACAATCCTTCCTCCTCTTCCTCCTCTTCTCTAAAATCCCCCTATCTGGAATGTTCAACAATCCTCCCCTTCTATATAATCCCCCTCTCTGGAATGTTGAACATTCCTTTCTCCCCTTCCTCCCCTTCACCTCTCAAATCCCCCTCTCTGGAATGTTCAACATTCCTCCCTCCCTTCCTCCCATTCTCCTCTCAAATCCCCCTCTCTGGAATGTTCAACATTCCTCCCTCCCCTTCCTCCCCTTCACCTCTCAAATCCCCCTCTCTGGAATGTTCAACATTCCTCCCACATCTTCCTCCCATTCTCCTCTCAAATCCCCCTCTCTGGAATGTTCAACATTCCTTTCTCCCCTTCCTCCCCTTCACCTCTCAAATCCCCCTCTCTGGAATGTTCAACATTCCTCCCACCCCCCCTTCCTCCATTCTCCTCTCAAATCCCCCTCTCTGGAATGTTCACATTCCTCCCTCCCCCCCTCCCCTTCCTCCCCTCTCCTCTAAATCCCCCTCTCTGGAATGTTCACAACATTCCTCCCTCCCCTACTTCCCATTCTCCCTCAAATCCCCCTCATCCCCTCTCTGGAATGTTCAACATTCCCTCCCTCACCTTCCTTCCCATTCTCCTCTCAAATCCCCCTCTCTGGAATGTTCAACATTCCTCCCTCCCCTTCCTCCCTCCTCCCCTTCACCTCTCAAATTCCCCTCTCTCGAATGTTCAACATTCCTCCTCCCCCTACATCCCATTCTCCTCTCAAATCCCCCTCTCTGGAATGTTCAACTTTCCTCCCTCCCCTTCCTCCCCTTCTCCTCTCAAATCCCCCTCTCTGGAATGTTCAACATTCCTCCCACACCTTCCTCCCATTCTCCTCTCAAATCCCCCTCTCTGGAATGTTCAACATTCCTCCCTCCGCTTCCTCCCCATTCTTCTCTAATCCCCCTCTCTGGAATGTTCAACATTCCTGCTACCCTTCCTCCCTTCTCCTCTCAAATCCCCCTCTCTGGAATGTTCAACATTCCTTTCCCTCTTCCTCCCCTTCACCTCTAAAATCCCCCTCTCTGGAATGTTCAACATCTTCCTCCCCTTCCTCCCCTTCTCCTCTCAAATCCCCCTCTCTGGAATGTTCAACATTCCTCCCTTCCTTCCTCCCCTTCTACTCTAAAATCCCCCTCTCTGGAATGTTCAACATTCCTCCTCCTCTTCCCTCCTCTTCTCTAAAATCCCCCTATCTGGAATGTTCCACATCCTCCCCTTCTCTATAATCCCCCTCTCTGGAATGTTGAACATTCCTTCCTCCCCTTCCTCCCCTTCACCTCTCAAATCTCCCTCTCTGGAATGTTCAACATTCCTCCCTCCCCTTCCTCCCCTTCTCCTCTCAAATCCCCCTCTCTGGAATGTTCAACATTCCTTTCTCCCCTTCCTCCCCTTCACCTCTCAAATCCCCCTCTCTGGAATGTTCAACATTCCTCCCACCCCTTCCTCCCATTCTCCTCTCAAATCCCCCTCTCTGGAATGTTCAACATTCCTCCCTCCCCTTCCTCCCCTTCTCCTCTAAAATCCCCCTCTCTGGAATGTTCAACATCCTTCCTCCCCTTCCTCCCCTTCTCCTCTCAAATCCCCCTCTCTGGAATGTTCAACATTCCTCCCTCCCTTCCTCCCCTTCTCCTCTAAAATCCCCCTCTCTGGAATGTTCAACATTCCTCCTACCCCTTCCTCCCATTCTCCTCTCAAATCCCCCTCTCTGGAATGTTCAACATTCCTCCCCCCTTCCTCCCCCTTCTCCTCTCAAAATCCCCCTCTCTGGAATGTTCAACAATCCTTCCTCCCCTTCCTCCCCTTCTCCTCTCAAATCCCCCTCTCTGGAATGTTCAACATTCCTTCCTCCTTTCCTCCCCTTCCTCCCCTTCACCTCTCAACCCCCTCCTGGAATGTTCAACATTCCTCCCCCCTTACTCCCCCCTTCTCCCTTCTCTCTCAAATCCCCCTCTCTGGAATGTTCAACATTCCTATCCTCCCTTCCTCCCCTTCTCCTCTCAAATCCCCCTCTCTGGAATGTTCAACATTCCTCCCACCCCTTCCTCCCCTTCTCCTCTCAAATCCCCCACTCTCTGGAATGTTCAACATTCCTCTCCCTCCCCTTCCTCCATTCTCCTCTAAAATCCCCCTCTCTGGAATGTTCAACATTCCTCCCTCCTCCCCTTCCTCCTCCTCCTCTCCTCTCAAAATCCCCCTCTCTGGAATGTTCACATTCCTTTCTCCTCTTCCTCCCCTCTTCCTCCCCTTCACCTCTAAAATCCCCCTCTCTGGAATGTTCAACAATCTTCCTCCCCTTCCTCCCCTTCTCCTCTCAAAT
>NC_043000.1:136324925-136334925 GCF_006345805.1 Octopus sinensis
AAGAACCTCTTGTTTAATTGTAAACAAATAAAATTCTCTTAATCCATTTTAAAATAACTGGTTGTTTCAAAATATTTTATTTGTCAAGTAACTAGTGTGACTACTTCTGTTGGCTTCTAATTAAACAAAGTAACCTTTGCCACAAATGTAACTGATACAATAATAATGTGAATAAGTGAATCTTGTAAAGATCTGGAAATAGAGATAGCATGAATGTTGGTCCTGAATAGAGACACAACACCTATAATAGTAGATGCTTTGGGAACAATGAAAAAATCATGCAGATAAATACATGATGGCAGGACTTAGAAACATGCATAACATGCAGAAAATAGCACTGCTATGCACGGCAAGAATATTACACTGGATAGTTTCAATACTCTTTTACTTGTTTCAGTCATTTGACTGCATTAATGCTGGAGCACCACCTTTAGTTGAATCAAATTGACCCCATGACTTATTCTTTGTAAGCCTGGTACTTATTCTATCGGTCTCTTTTGCTGAACCGCTAAGTTACGGGGACCTAAACACACCAGCATCGGTTGTCAAGTGATGTTAGGAGGACAAACACAGATACACATCATATACACACACATACATATATATATATATATACATATATACAATGGGCTTCTTTCAGTTTCCATCTACCAAATCCACTCACAAGGCTTTGGTCGGCCTGAGGCTATAGTAGAAGACACTTACCCAAGGTGCCACGCAGTGGGACTGAACCTGGAACCACGTGGTTGGTAAGTAAGCTACTTGCCGCACAGCCACTCACACAACAAATCTCCATATATCAAAGGCATATAGTTGGCAGTGCAGTGAAAGAGCACAATAAAATTAAACTTTTGAAAATTAATAATAATAGAAATAATGGTTTCAAATTTTGGCACAAGGCCAGCAGCTCTTGGAAGGGTACAAGTTGATTACATCAACCGCAATGTCTATCTGGTACTTACTTTATCAACCTTGTAAGGATGAAAGGCAAAGTCAGTCTCAGTGGAGACAGACGGAATACTTCTAAGCATTTTGTTCAGCATGCTAACTATTCTGTCAGATTACTGCCTTGAATTATAATATAAATAATGATGATAATAATAATAATAATAATAATAATAATTGACATAAGAATTTATAAACTTACGAAGGAACATAAAATAATTTCTTTTTTTGAACAGTGGATCTCAAAGCATACAATAAGCTATAAATAATAGTATGTAAACATTGGATTGAAAAAGTCTTTGGAGAGAAAAATTTAAATTTGCTGGAAGGACTCAAACCCAGTGAAGCCCCCACCCCACCCCCACCACAACCATATACACACAAACAAACACATGCATATATATATATACATATATACATACATATATATATATATATATATATATATGCACACATATTCTGAAAAGATTCAGAGCTTCTTCCTGCATGAATTCTGGTTCAAAACATCTATAGAGTTAGTGATTGTTTAACTCTTTTACTCTTTTATTTGTTTCAGTCATTTGACTGCGGCCATGCTGGAGCACTGCCTTTAGTCAAGCAAATCGACCCCAAGACTTATTCTTTGTAAGCCCAGTACTTATTCTATCGGGGTCTTTTTGCCAAACCACTGAGTTATGGGGATGTAAACACACCAGTATCGATTGTCAAGCGATGTTGAGGGGACAAACACAGACACACAAACATACACATATATATACATATACATATATACAATGGGTTTCTTTCAGTTTCCATCTACCAAATCCACTCACAAGGCTTTGGTCGGCCCGAGGCTATAGTAGAAGACACTTGCCCAAGGTGTCACACAGTGAGACTGAACCTGGAAACATGTAGTTGGTAAGCAAGCTACTTACCACACAGCCACTCCTGTGCCTATACTTACAACACAGCCACTCCTGTGCCTATGGATATATTAACAAAACCTATAAATATATAAAAATCAGAAAGTAAGACTGTGTACCTGGGCTTTTCAAAATGAGATACCATCAGATGTTTGTTCTCCTCTGAGTTACAGACACTCCACTGGTATTCTTACTATCACAGATACAGTGGCTGAAGCATTGGAAACTTGTACCTGATAATGTTATTTTTAACCGGTTGTGATTTAAATAAACAAAAAGGAAATGCTCAAACTATAATAAAACAGATGCAGTAAATTGAACACACAACTAATACATTGACAGTCTAATAGCTTATCCATGCAACCATTCTGCTTCTACAATAACAATATTACTTGGTAACAAAAGATATTGATTTCAAGCAATTTTAATACACTAAGTTCACAAATTTGATAAGTAAAAAAAATCTAATATAAATTACTTTTTGCTAGATTGGTCCCATTTATTACATTTTTAGTACTTACTTCTGATTTATATTTTTATTTCATCATAAAGTCAATTTTTTCTTTAACTGATTCAATAAAACAAATAAAAAATACTATAAACTAAGAATTATGTCTTTAGGTATTGTTGCTGTAATAGTATTTTTTTCCATAATGCTCTTTCATGTCAACACATCTAAGCATTTTAAAAGAATTGAATTTATTATTTTTTGCTTACTTTAACAATTTCTTTTCACTTTTCACTTCTTATTACATCAGTCCATTGTAAAAAAAAAAAGCAGACATTAAAATCTTGTATGAACAATGATGACGATGACGATGACAACAACGGTGATGCCGATAACATAGAATATGTCTATGGTGTCATGGCTGTTGTGTGAATGGTTGCTAATATTTCTCGATGCATTGTGGTAATTAATTGGAAAAATCCTCATTGTCATCATTCTCATCACAAAACCCCAGACTTTGAAAATTTGTACAAACACCAAATTATACCAGCAATACCAACATACAGCAACGTATAAATATATATATAAACAATTAGAAACATTAACAATGCCTCAGGAAATGCCTGCCTCACATTCCCAAAATGCTGAGAGAATGTAGTAGAAGACTACTAATGCAAATGTACTTTTGGACATCTCTTTTACAGAGTTGGTGGCTGGAAAATTATTCCAAACTAGATATACAGCATAATTATATAACGTAGGAGGGGCTGTGTGGTAAGTAGCTTGCTTACCAACCACATGGTTTCGGGTTCAGTCCCACTGCATGATACCTTGGGCAAGTGTCTTCTACTATAGCCTCGGGCTAACCAAAGCCTTGTGAGTGGATTTGGTAGGCGGAAACTGAAAGAAGCTTGTTGTATATATGTATAGATATTTCAATATATTTCACATTTCAATATGTGACCACGTGTGTACTGTTGGCGATTTTCTTTCTCAGTCTTCCCTTCCTTGGACCTTCCCCTTTCCTATGTTTCTGATGAAGAGCGCTCCACTCAAAACGTTAAATCTTCCTTCTTTCTTTCCTTTCCCGAGCATCCAATAACAATACACTTGTTCCACGTCCTTGCGTTGTTGTATGTTCACTTTGTTCATGTTTGGATTAACTATATATGTGTGTGTGTGTGCGTGTGTGTGTGTGTGTGTGTGTGTGGTGTGTGTGTGTGTGTGTGTGTGTGTGTGTGTGTGTGTGTGTGTATGCTTGTGTTTGTCCCCCCAACATCACTTGACAACCGATGCTGGTGTGTTTACGTCCCCCTTAATGTAGTAGTTCGGCAAAAGAGACTGATAGAATTAGTACTAGGCTTACAAAGAATAAATCCTGGGGTTGATTTGCTCGACTAAAGGATGTGCTCCAGCATGGCCACGGTCAAATGACTGAAACAAGTAAAAGAGTAAAGAGAGTAACATTATACTGTAATATTTAGGTCATACTCACTTAATAAACCTACTCTTCCACACTAGATTAACATGGCTTGGCAGAGAGATGAAGTTCACAGTCATACCCATACTTTGTTAAATTCTTCGGCATCCAAACATGGGTGAGGAAAAGATCAAGCCATGGTTAGTGGAGAGAACGTGTTGTGGCCTTCATCTAGCAGCTGACTGAACATATGCAAGGAGGAGGAATGTACATATGAATGTATGTATGTATAACATTATTTAGTTTTATTTCAAAATTTCTTACTAATAGAGAAAGAGCTGGTTTCTAACCTAGATCCAAGGCTCCTTTATTGGAATTTCAACATCAACAACCGGGTATTTTTGTATGTTTTATATATGTATGTATGTATGTATCTATGTATGTATATGTGCAGATTTGTGTGTTTTTTATGCTTGTATTCTCATGCATATAGCTGCATGTCAAGACATGTACATATATACTTAAATTATAAACTTCTGGGAAGTTTCACAGATTTTTACAGTTCTACTAATGGCTTGGATCTGCAGTCTTTGAATCAGCTTTCTCCTTTCTGCTTTTAAGAAGCCTAATTTCTCCAGATTGATACTTTGGGTGTGTGTTCCATATCCTGGTACCCCAATAATTACAGGGCACTTGTAATCTGGGCAGAGTAACTGTAGATGTTTCAATAGTTCAGCATAGATATTTTCTTTTTTGCTGTTATTCAGCTTTATGTTAATATCTGCTGGGCATATGTATGTATGTATGTATGTATGTATGTATGTATGTATGTATGTATGTATGTATGTATGTATGTATGTATGTATGTATGTATGTATGTATGTATGTATGTCATTATTCAGTTTAACTTCATGAGGAATGGAAATGATGATGATGAGGAAATGAACAAGAAATAAGGGAATTCAAATTTCATTATCTATAACCTTGTAGTTCAATTATAAGCCATATGATATTTATCTATTCAAAAGGTAGTGTGCTAGCAGAAACGTTAGCACACTGGGTGAAATGCTTAGCGCTATTTCGTCTGTCTTTATGTTCTGAGTTCAAACTCCGCAAAGGTCAACTTTGCCTTTCATCCTTTCAGGGTCCATAAAATAAGTACCAGTTGTGTACTTGGGTTGATCTAACTGACTGGCTCCTTTCCCAAAAATTTTGGGCCTTGTGCCTAGAGATAGAAAGGGTATAGGATTCACAAATAGAAGCAGGCAAGCCACAGGACTGCTCCAAGTTCCACTATTTGTGTTTGCACAGTTTCTATTACTGGATGCCCTTCTTAATACCATATATGTATATATATGTATGTATATAGGCATATTTTTATATATATATACATACATATACATATATTACTTTATTATGCACAGGAGGTGAACATAGAGGGAACAAACAAAGGGATTAAGTCAATTACATCAACCCCAGTGATTAACTGGAGTCGTTTACCTAACATGCTATTATGGCTTGTTAAATATTTTAGGCATATTCAGAAGTGGAAGTCAACATTTTAAATTCTAAGATTTAATGTAAAAAAAATATTTATTTGCTATTTGTACATTTATTCTGATACATTCCTTGATTTCATTTTGACATTTGGCAAGCTTTTATAAATTTTACTATGCTCCTATTCCTGAATGGCAAAACTGATATACGATTAAAATTTACAGTTACTTTCTTGACCACAAGTTTGGAGACTTATAGTATACATGGATTAGTTTGGCAGCTAACTTTCATTAAATAAATAGTTACACAGAGCATTTGACAAAGTGAACTTGGCATGCTTCTCGTGTTCATTAGTCCTATTATGTATACCAAGATCTGAACTTCCTATGCATTGTCTAGACCAGAAATTTGAAAAAGAAAGGTAAAAGACGCTAATTTGTTGATGTTGAATAAAAACTTATTAACCCCGTTACACATTGATAATTTACCAAATGTTTGGGATTATACCAAGTATCATTATATACATTCGTAACTGACGTTAAATTTAAATACAGAACTATTAAGTTACTGAATAACCTTTGCTTAATATAATCTATACAATTCATTAACTACTAAGTCATCATTTAGCTTTAACATTTTATGTATAAGCTTTGATTAGTTCTAATCTTTCAAATGATGTTCTAATTTCTCTCAGTTTTGAGCATGCGGTCTAAGTACCAGAGAATTTCTGTTCATTTATGCTCAGCATTTGGATGTAAGTGCTACAGAATTTTATTGATAATACCACGGAAGCACTTGTATCATGTTACACTTCTAAAGAAGCAATTGAATTCAGCACTTCAAGTGAACACAATGCACATAAAGTGCTCTGAAGATTTACAATAGTAAGAAGTATCAGTTATGATACATAGATTATGTATTATTCATTAGTCTTGCTAAGGAGTTTGTTTGGAAGTAATGAGAGTATGTAGTTGGGAACAAGGGTAAAGCTACTTCAAGTTTTTTATGTCTTCTGTTTATGTTTTGTGTTTAAGTCAATGTTTTTTGTAGTATAGGCTTTCCATAAGATAAAGCAAGACCAAGTATTTAATATCGAGCAGGATGTATACTTCACACAAAATTTTTAAAAAACAGCTTCTAATTGTGTCTGGAAAAACTTGAACAAAAAGCTATTATTCATCTCCAAGGAAACCAGTATTGTTGTGAATGCCTAGATAAATAATAGCACTAATTGTTACTATACAAAACTATTAAAGTTTGCATTAGACAAGATCAAATGAAAACATGCTTGGTCTCTCATTAAAAAGTAAAGAACTCCATAATGATGATGAAGATGACGGTTTTCTTTCATAAATATGAATATCTAAGAGAGAATTAATGTTAATGTATGACAAGTTATATTGCTTAAAAAGAATTAAATGTATTTTAAAACTTATTTACAAAAATTAGATAATAAAAGGGTAAATTTCAAATAGATATAAATGAACCATAAGAGATGGCTGTTCACTACTTAGAGATAAGACAAAGATAAAGAAGAAGTAAAAGTAAGAGATCGAATTTTAGCAATTTAGAATGCAATACAAATAATAGTTTATGCAAGCGTAACATTATTGATAAGAAAAAGAAATGACTAAATATGATATAACCCATATAATATGCTTGAATATTGTATGTGGTAGAAAATGAGAGAATATATATATATTTATATATATATATATAGGAATGGCTGTGTGGTAAGTAGCTTGCTTACCAACCACATGGTTCTGCGGTCATTCCCACTGCGTGGCATCTTGGGCAGGTGTCTTCTACTATAGCCTGAGGCCGACCAAAGCCTTGTGAGTGGATTTGATAGATGGAAACTGAAAGAAGCCCGTCGTATATATATGTATATATATATATGTGTGTGTGTGTCTGTGTTTGTCCCCCCAACATCACTTGACAACCGATGATGGTGTGTTTACATCCCCGTAACTTAGCAGTTCGGCAAAAGAGACCAATAGAATAAGTACTAGGCTTACAAAGAATAAGTCTTGGGGTCGATTTGCTCGACTAAAAGCGGTGCTCCAGCATGGCCACAGTCAAATGTCTGAAACAAGTAAAAGAGTAAAAGTGTATCAGGCCATAACCCGTGGCCCCGACGGGGACGTAGTCAGTCCTGTGCATACCTTCCTTCTTGTGACACTTATGAAGACCTGTTGAGGCAAGTGAAAATCAAATCAAATCAAAACAAATCAAAATAGATGAACATCAGTGGAATTGTATTCTTTGTGGTACCAGTGCCGGTGGCACACAAGAAAACCACCCAAACGTGGCCGTAACCAGTACCGCATCGACTGGCCTCCGTGCTGTGGGCACAACACACACCATCCGATCGTGGCCGTTCGCCAGCCTCATCTGGCACCTGTGCCGGTGGCACATAAAGACACCATCCGAAGACCGGCGACGTAGTCAGTCCACCTGTGCATACCTTCCCTCTTATGACACTTGTGAAGACCTGTTGAGCAAGTGTGTGACACTTGTGAAGACCTGTTGAGGCAGAGGCAAGTGTGTGACACTTGTGGAGACCTGTTGAGGCAAGGTGTGACCTTGTGAAGACCTGTTGAGGCAAGTGAAAATCAAACCAAATCAAAATAGATGAATATCAATGGAATTTGTATCTTTGTGGTTCCAGTACCGGTGGCACACAAGAAAACATCCGAACGTGGCCGTCGACTGGCCTCCGTGCTGTGGGCACAACAAACACCATCTGATCGTGGCCGTTCGCCAGCCTCACCTGGCACCTGTGTCAGTGGCACATAAAAACACCACCAATATCCAAAGACCCGGCGACGTAGTCAGTCCACCTGTGCTTACCTTCCCTCTTATGACACTTGTGAAGACCTGTTGAGGCAGAGGCAAGTGTGTGACACTTGTGAAGACCTGTTGAGGCAGAGGCAAGTGTGTGACACTTGTGGAGACCTGTTGAGGCAAGTGTGTGACACGCGTGACACTTGTGAAGACCTGTTGAGGCAAGTGAAATCAAACCAAATCAAAATAGATGAACATCAATGGAATTTGTATCTTTGTGGTTCCAGTACCGGTGGCACACAAGAAAACCATCCGATCGTGGCCGTTCGCCAGCCACATCTGGCACCTGTGTCGGGGCACATAAAGACACATCCGAAGACCGGCGACGTAGACAGTCCACCTATGCACACCTTCCTTCTTGTGACACTTGTGAAGACCTGTTGAGGCAAGTGAAAATCAAATCAAATCAAATCAAATCAAAACAAATCAAAATAGATGAACATAAATGGAATTTGTATCTTTGTGGTACCAGTGCCGGTGGCACACAAGAAAATCATCCGAACGTGGCCGTAGCCAGTACCGCATAGACTGGCCTCCGTGCTTTGGGGACGTAACAAACACCATCCGATCGTGGCCGTCCGCCAGCCTCATCTGGCACCTGTGTCGGTGGCACATAAAAACACATCCGAGCGTGGCCGTCTGCCAGCCTCGTCTGGCACCTGTGTCGGTGGCACATAAAAACACCATCCGAGCGTGGCCGTTCGCCAGCCTCGTCTGGCACCTGTGTCGGTGGCACATAAAATCACCCACTACACTCTCGGAGTGGTTGGCGTTAGGAAGGGCATCCAGCTGTAGAAACACTGCCAGATCTGACTGGCCTGGTGCAGCCTTCGGGCTCCCCAGACCCCAGTTGAACCGTCCAACCCATGCTAGCATGGAAAACGGACGCTAAATGATGATGATGATGATGATCATGATACTTTGTTTATAGTTAGTTTTGAGAAAGAAGCTTCAATTTCTTAGCCTGTTTCACCTGACCATAATGCTATTGATAGTACTGTTTATAACAAACGAGATAAATCTCACGTTAGTGCTCTTCATGCTGATGATAATAATAAGGGTTATGAACTGGGTAGTGTTGGTAGTATCTTGTGACAGAGTTATGGATTGTGAGGTGGAAGTGAGGATATAGATAATATGGATGATGAATACAATTCCGAATTATATCACATTTATCTATAAAAGCCAATTGTCTTATACTATATATTTCCTACTTTCTTGTTTAGAGAATATAAGGAGACCACATTTTCTTTGCAGCAGGATTCAACATATTTCTGATGTAAGATAGATGTAAATGATGATGAATTCTATGAGATTAACCAATAATCTGCTCATTCCAAAGTGGATACATTGATTTTGAAAAGAGAAAACACAAAATGTCAATCAATCATGACAACTGACAGAAACATTTCCCTTAGTAAGACTTCCATATTTGGTTATCACAAAATAATGAAAGTCAATGAAAAATAATCTATTTTCCTATAGCTAAAACCTTTTACTTATCTGCTTGCTTCAATGTTTTTGGAATTTTCTTTTTCCTGTGAACAAATGACTGTAGATATATTGTTTTATATAGTTGTTGTATTTTCTTATAAAATTTCCAGCTTGTTGAAAGGACTAAGTAGATCCTGAAAAGGTTACATCTCAGGAAAAGTATTATATAGCACTCAATCTATAGAGTTCATAGACTCTCCTTCAGGCTAGTTTTAGTGTCAAATCTGATGAATTGAATAGAAAGCAATCAGGAAAGCAATACGTTGATAACCCAAGCAGAAAGTAAGATCCTGGTACAAATGCAAACCTCTCCGAACTGGTAGTTTGTATATACTGAAATAAATTCAAGAAATTCAAGTAGCATAAGGAATTGTTTACTGGCTTCACCTTGTATGATTTTCTTAGGTTATCAATTGTTACATCATTATTATTTTGCCTGGGAATGAT
>NC_043000.1:136344925-136369925 GCF_006345805.1 Octopus sinensis
GTGTGTTTACTGAGCGAAAACACCTAAAGCTCCACGAGGCTCCAGCAGGCGGTGTTGGCGATCCCTGCTGTAGTCTTTCGCCACAACTTTCTCTTACTCTTTCTTCTGTTGGCCTGCTCGCTTAGCCAGCGGGGTAGTGTCACTTGAAGCCTAAAACAATGCGAAGCACATTGTGACTAGCGATGTGTAGCAGCATCTGATAGCCTGGTCAGTCACGTGATCACAATAACTATTAGTAAAGTTATTCTTTTCTTAAAGTGTTACAGTTCTTATAATTAAATATCACCAAGCTTCTTTTATAATTCATGATGAATTAGTGCTTCATCAGAAAATTTTCTTTAATATTGTTAACTAATTATCATTTGAATATTGCCCTTTTAGCAGATCCACTAGTATTGCCTATATGCTGCCTTTGTGTCCATATAAGTTCATATTAGTTGAAGTGAAAATTAATGTTACTGACACTTCTGGTAGAACTGAAAACGATATTGATGATGAGAGAATAATGATACAGCAGCAATATGGTTTCAATTAACTTTCCAATTAACTTCTAAAACCAAGCCAATTAACCCCTTGTAGCTCTGAATCGTGAAACCTGGTAAAAAGAGATTGCATCAGACCTTTGACATGTTTCATTTGTTTTTCAAATAGTATTACAAGTTCACCATTACAGTGTCATAATGTTTGAGTATCTTTTAGTGCTTTCTTTTATATATCTTATTTTTCGAGGAATATAGTCATAAATATATGCATAATGCAAAGCTGTTTCTCGCTTCTTCAAAACCTATCTAAATGTGTGAAATAAGATTCTGTTTTGTAGTATCTCATAAATATGACAACTCTGACTCCAGGTTTTAACACTGGGCTATATTTATCACACATTTATGTAGGATAAAGAAAATTCATCTTTCTCGTATTTATTTTTCTGTAAGAACCAGTTCGCTACTACACATTTCTTTAATTATTTATTTAATCAGCAAATATTTAAAGTGAGTCTTTGGAATTAATTTTTCTGAGCTTAAGTTTAAGCTTTTATGGGTGTGAATATAGCTGATGAAAACTGACTGGGGAAATACAAATGTAAGAAATTGTAGTTAACCTACAAAATTTAGAAGAATTTGTAATTGATATAGGAAATAAATTCAGAAATGAAAAATCAGTTTTGTATTGATTTATTTCTTTCACATTCAATTTCTTTATTCCTTTGGGTTTTCAACATTATCAAAAGTAATTATTTCAAAATCTAACACTAACTAAATAGTCAAATATAAAATGAGCAAAATATTATTACATTTGTAAAATTAGACCACATGTTTTTAGTTGGACAACATATATATGGTTAAAACCATGCCAACTATTCGCCTTCAATATTTTTTGCACAGATAGACACAACCTCAACTAAACACCTACTTAATCATCACAATTTACTTTTCATATAACATGATTTTCAGGAGAGCGCTTACTTTATTTCAAACATAAATGGTATGTTAATCTTGAAAACATCCATAACAATAAATTTGTTACTCCAAACATAAATCCCACAACAATATCTGTCAAGTGAATACTCTGGCAAAGCTGCCCACTTAAGTGTCACCGAGGAAAATTCTAAATGGTTACTCAAGATGCTAGAAATAGCAGCAAGTACTGCCCAAACAGCTGTTGCTTATTTGGGGGTAGATATACTTTGGATAATGCAGTTTGGAGTTTACTATGACTAAAAACAAAGTTGGATTGATCATGGCTTGAATACCATTGGTCACAGTGTGGCTTAATCAGGACTGACTGGAAGCTAAACAACAGCCATTGATCAGAAGCATCTGGGTAGGCTGTTTTGTTACATTGACATATATTTTGGGACACTCTCTCTGACCTTCACATCATCATCATATCTTTACTTAAGGTATAACATTCTAGCATGAATTAATTCTACTCTACAACACACTCTATAGTAAAGTTCAGTGATTAGACAATGGATCACATAATGAAAAATTAAAAATCATACAACAACAATTTATTTTTTGTCTTCATGCTAATCTATTGCCTAGCAAAAGCAAGTTTCAATCCTACTTCAAAAGCTGAGCAGTTAGCTGTAGAAAGACCAATTTCAGCAAAGCAAATGTAAAAAAATAATGTAAATCATTAAATAAAATGAGTCTGGTATTAGCTGAGCTAAATAATCCTTTACATTAGAGGCATAAGACTTGAAATTTAGGGTGAGGGAGATAGTTGATTACATGAACCCCAGTGCACAACTTGTACTAATTTCATCAACCTGGAAAGAATTAAAGAGAAGTCAACTTTGGTAGAATTTGAACTCAGAACACGGAGATGGACAAGATGCTTAGTAGCATTTTGTCAAGCATACTAATGGTTCCATCTTTAATAAGCTGAATAATGTGCCAAGTAGGACATCAGTGTACATTTTGACTTGTTATATAGGTTAATAGATATACAGGTACATTTTGACTTGTTACATAGGTTAGTAGATATACAGGTACATTTTGACTTGTTACATAGGTTAGTAGATATATAGGTACATTTTGACTTGTTACATAGGTTAGTAGATATATAGGTACATTTTGACTTGTTACATAGGTTAGTCGATATATATGTACCATTTTGACTTGTTACATAGGTTAGTAGATATATAGGTACATTTTGACTTGTTACATAGGTTAGTAGATATACAGGTACATTTTGACTTGGTACATAGGTTAGTAGATATATAGGTACATTTTGACTTGTTACATAGGTTAGTAGATATACAGGTACATTTTGACTTGTTACATAGGTTAGTAGATATATAGGTACATTTTGATTTGTTACATAGGTTAATAGATATATAGGTACATTTTGACTTGTTATATAGGTTAATAGATATACAGGTACATTTTGACTTGTTACATAGGTTAGTAGATATACAGGTACATTTTGACTTGTTACATAGGTTAGTAGATATACAGGTACATTTTGACTTGTTACATAGGTTAGTAGATATACAGGTACATTTTGACTTGTTATATAGGTTAGTAGATACATAGGTACATTTTGACTTGTTACATAGGTTAGTAGATACATAGGTACATTTTGATTTGTTACATAGGTTAATAGATATACAGATACATTTTGACTTGTTATATAGGTTAAGAGATATATAGGTACATTTTGACTTGTTACATAGGTTACTAGATATATAGGTACATTTTGACTTGGTACATAGGTTAGTAGATATACAGGTTCATTTTGACTTGGTACATAGGTTAATAGATATATAGGTACATTTTGACTTGTTACATAGGTTAGTAGATATATAGGTACATTTTGATTTGTTACATAGGTTAGTAGGTATATAGGTACATTTTGACTTGTTACATAGGTTAGTAGATATATAACTTGTCAATCACATGAATTTTGGTCGGTTTTGTTGAGTTCATTGACCTCCCTTAGATAAATAATTGCAAGTTTATCAGTCTTTCTCAATATTATTCAATCAAATGTGAAGATAAAATATGTTATTTGCATTGGCACCATAATCCCTCAAATAGAAGAGGCAGTGGTTGTTGTTTCAGCAGTAAGGTGAAGGTGATAAAGATGTTAGCAGTGATTCCATTGATTATAATATTTGCAACAAGAATAATTCCTTGTATTAGCCCAAGGCAATGCTTCAGTATAGCTTTAGTTATGATGGCAAACAGAAATGGAAGTACTGAAGGACAACTGTTACATTTATAGAAGATGAATATCATTGACTGAATTCTCTCTTCTCTCTTTGACACCATTTTCTGTTTCCATAATGGATTGTCCACAGCAGATAGTATGTTGTGGATTCAACACAGGTCAATTTGTTTTTTCTTTTGTCCTTATCTGTGAAAAGGTCGGCAGCATTACAAAATCTAATTCTGCATATGGCTAAATCATTATTAATCTGTGAAATGCATGTTGTTTAGAAGCTCTGCCAATAATGATAAGACTATTAACCTGAGTTTTGTGATAGAAAAGAGTTGCCGGTTGTATATTTGATCTTCCAAAAGCTTGACTATTTGAAAGTTAATTAAATGAATCCTTCTATTTGTCTGATATTTATTCTATCTCTCACTTGGAATGGGGGTAAAAGTTCAATCTAACACTAATTATACTTAATCCAACGAAACATTCAGCCATGTCTTTACCATTTCTTCTAAGTCTTCCTTTCTCTCATAACATAACTGATAAATTCCTATCATTAGTGAATGATTTCTAATTTATGTAAGATAAAAAAAATATGACTGAAAATTGTTATCATTTTTAAAGCAATTAGAATGAATTTTAAATGAAATTGCTACAAGTAGGAGTAAAATCCAAGTAACAATCTTCTGAACTCAATTCATCTCTACAACAGATTATAGTGTAATGTAATAATAATGTAGTTGTTGTTGTTGTTGATGTTAAGCAACGAGACGGGTGAGGGTGATTAGGTGATGGTCTAGGGCTTAGGGGTGGGAGACCCCAGACCTTGGAAAAAAAAAACTTTGGTCGTCTTGATGTAGTCAAGTGCTCTTCATTGACGCCCAACACCACTGGGAGGTGACCCTCAAAGTCGCTGGAAATGGAGAACTCCAGGTCCAAATTCTTGGACGGCATAATAATGTATGTACCTTTTGGATGCTGAAAAGCTTTTTGAGTAGCAGTGATTAACAGTGCTAGTTTGATGGCTTTAATTGAATGAAAGATAAGTTTCTTAATGGCTAGGATACTGATAAATTTTAGATACTATTCATTCATGTTCTATTGATACATCTTGGCAGCCAGGTGAACTGAAGTCACAAAGAAATTGTGTTCAGCAGCAAGCTGGCAGAAACGTTAGCATGCAGGGCGAAATGCCTAGCAGTATTTTGTCTGCTGTTACATTCTGAGTTCAAATTCCACCAAGGTTGACTTTGCCTTTCATCCTTTCGGGATCGATTAAATTAAGTACAAGTTACACACTGGGGTCGATCTAATCGACTTAATCCCTTTGTCTGTCCTTGTTTGTTCCCTCTATGTTTAGCCCCTTGTGGGCAATAAAGAAATAAGAAATTGTGTTCAGCCTAGAAATATGAGGGGTTGATTTAAAATCATTAACTGAAAGCAGGCTGCCTAATACGTTACTGGTTATTTTATCTCTTCTCACTACAGAACATTCTAGAGTATAATATTGACAGAGTTGATTATGATCTTAGAGCTGGAAAAATTGATAATTTGTTATTAATTAATAGTTGTTATTGTGTAGTCCCACATCGATCCTAATTTATCATTCTTATGACATGTAAAATGCCAAATGATGAGGTATGACTCACATACTCCTAGTCATGTTACATTTTATCTAATTGAGGATCATACAGCAACACTTCACTATAGAGAGATAAAAATCATATGTGGTGCAGTGTTACAATCTGGACATTTTGCATAGTTTAGTATCCTTTTGTATTTTTGGATACCAACAGATTGTGGTGGAGGTCACAACAGAGGTAGTCCAAAAGGACTCAACCAGGATGCAACACTTGGTATTCTCTGCACTTATTTTGCTGCTGTGCATACCACCACAGTGTTTGGTACCAGTGAGGCTATCAATATTGTTGTTATTTTATTTAGGCTGTGTAGGAGGACTTAGCATTTTTAGAATGCTATTATGGTAGTGCTCTGGGCTATTGAATAGTCTTTGGACATGGTTTATCCTGAAGTAGTTGAAACTGTGGGGAGTAAAAGTTACTGTGGCAACAATCTATACTCCAGGTCAGTTTATATATTTAGTATTTTGGTAGTTTGTGCATGTTATGATGTGAAGAATGCTATTTTGTGTAATTTTGATATAGTATTTTGATGGGCAGATACTGAACCTCAGGCAGAACTAACATTAAAAAAAACGTCGCCCTTTTCAAGCCTAGCCAGGCTCATGGGCCCGGTTTACTGGTTTCTGTGGCATATGTGTTCCCCCCAGCTGGACGGGATGCCAGTCCATCGTAGCGTTACTCAAGAAACAGAAAGAGAGAGTGAGAAAAAGTTGTGGCGAAAGAGTACAACAGGGGTCGCCACCACCCCTTGCCGGAGCCTCATAGAGCTTTTAGGTGTATTTGCTCAATAAACACACACAACCCCCAGTCTGGGAATCAAAACTGCGATCCTCCAACCGCAAGTCCGCTGCCCTAACCACTGGGCCATTGCGCCTCCAGAACAAACATAGGCCATGATTAATTACATGCATTGTTTGTGCACCGTTATTGTTGTTTCTTTCTAAGTCATAGTATCTGTGATTGTTCTAAATATGTTTATCCATCAGTTAGCTATGACTATATCTTGTGTTGTGGATGTTAACAGTGGTGTGGTGCATAAGTCTTTGTAATATGTTTGTAGTATTGCCTGTAACAAAATTTGGATGGAACAAACTCAAATGAGATAAATAATACAAAAGTTATTTCTTTTCAAAGTATTTACTTTTCAATTTTCTCACGATAGCTTCTGCTTAGCTGAAATTTCTCAGTAAAAAAAAATACAACTACATATGATCATATAACCTGCCTCTATGTATTCTGTATTCACCCCCACCCCACCCCTCCTCCTTCTCCATCTCTCATCTCCTTCTCATCATCATCTTCATTTTGCATCCCATTTTCCATGCTGGCATGAGTTTTATTAGGTCTTATAATATCTGGTGACTTATGATACTTCATCATTTGCCACATATAACACAAAAAAAAAGAAGATAAAAGTGAACAAAGACGGCAACAATTTTTGTCGCAATTGAGAAGTCGTTTCTGACAAGATGAAAATGTTAGCCCCTGTTCATTCCTTCCTGCATAGAATATTCTTCACTGATGAGATCAAATAAGATCAAGATATCTTTTATCCATCTGAATTCTGTGGATCTTTTCGGTTTGAATGGCAGTTTTTTAAAATAATTTCCACGTAACTAAACACTTTTAAACTTCGTATACTGGTAGAATATGTTTATAAAACATCTTTTTTCTTGGCTTTATTGAGAAAATTCTATAGTTTGTAAGATATTTGTTGTTTTTTTCTTCAATTTCTGCAATTTCAACCAATCAATGACGTCTATTGAGGTGAAAACATTCTGTGCCGTATGAAAATGTCCCTCATTTAAGAAACAGATTGGGTTTATTTACATTTCTGAAGAAAAAAAGATACCCTTCCTCCACCTCTAACCCTAACCCTAACTAACCCTAACCCTAAAATAGATTGAAATGCAATAGATCGATACTAGGGTCATAATTATGAGTGACAATTTCATATGACACCGCTAGAAAAAAACTGCTGTTCAAACCGAAAAGGTTCAATTCTGTATATTTTCTAAAAAGTTCAGTTGGTGGATTTTATTGGAGTTATCTCCCTGTCTATTGCTTTTTGATTTTTGACACCATTCAGGAAGGCGTTGTCTATTAAGTTCTTGGATAAACTCAGT
Source organism: Octopus sinensis (assembly GCF_006345805.1). NCBI lineage: Eukaryota > Metazoa > Mollusca > Cephalopoda > Octopoda > Octopodidae > Octopus > Octopus sinensis. Next base: position 136,352,361 of record NC_043000.1, read on the forward strand.
TTTATCTTAGGTTTTCAAATCAATATGTTGCATATGTGAGGTTCTATTATATTTGTACTTACCATGCAGTACATTCCTGTGTGATATTTTCCTACAGCCATATTAATGTTGTGTGTATATTTGCATAGAATTGCTAATCATTATATCAATGCAAAATTAAATTTTCAAATAAAAGATCTGAAAAATAACTTAAGAATATGGAGTGGACAGAGGAATAATTGAAATAAAATTAGAACTGTGGATGTTCAGTTTGCTTTGAATACTGTCAAATGATAAAGATTTGTTTTATATTTAGAGTAAATTGCCATTCAAGAACTATACTATGGATTCATATGTAAAGAAGGATATTAACTAATGTGAGAATAGCAAAATATAGCTAGGAGCAAAAATGCCAATTCAATAGAAGCAATAAAAAGCAACTAAATAAATGATTAAATTTTTAAAATAAAAATTTATAAATAGCAATGTAAAATGTAAAAGAGAAATATTTCATGGAAAAATTTAACATTTGGAAGTTGCTGTGGTTATGATAGGAAAGACATACAAATATTAACATTTACATACTTTCATATGCACGTGGACACGTTCATCTGCATACTTAGCCTCAAATATACACATATTCATACATTCATTTATACACATACATACGCTCAGACATACACATATACATACATATCCATACACACATATATATATATACTTACAAATATGTAAATGCAAACGTACACAATCGCAAACATGTGTGAGTGTGTGTGCCATAGATTGTTTTACGTTTGCTTATTCCATGTAGGCATGAGGTGAACTAGATTTTTCGAGACTGTTCTAGAACTGGATATTTTCCCCTGTTGCTAACCATTGCTTTTATTTGAAATAACGTACTTTTTAATCCATTTATGTTCTTCACACCCCAGGCTATGAAACATATATGGAAGCCATAATTAAATGTAACCATTACCCAAACAGTATCACTGTCATAAAATACAGAGACAAACACTCACACACATACATTTCCTTACACACACACACACACACGCACATACACACACACACACACATACACACACACACACACACACACACAAAGTTATAAATAGCGAGAGAAATAGTATGAGGAAATTTAACTATAAGAAAATTCAGATATCATGACAAATTGTTTCATAACTTAAAGCATGTAAAGATAGTTTATCTTATTATATTTAATAATAAATAAATTACTTACATGTACAAAAAATACTTCTAAAAACGCAGAAATTAAGCTACATCTTCAGGTGGAAGAAAAAATCTTAAATACTAAAGTCTCGACGTAAGGTTTCAAGAATGCAAAGTCCATGTTTAAATAGAACATTAAAAGTTATAGAAGACAATAATGATAAAATTCATATAAAATGATAAGACGATTGTGTAACTTTGTTAACAAACTTTTAGCCGCTAGCACCTGACAATCTAGATATCTCACTCTACGCTTAGTTGTTCTACACACAAAGGTAACATTTCTAATCCCTATAGACCCATATAGACTACAACCTACACATGTTTGTTATGCAACCTAAACTGTAAGCGAACATCAATACATTTGTTTCATCCTACGTAAATACTTCTGCTGCTAAATTGTTTGTGCATCACTGAAGGGGACTGAGCAATTAATATGCGCCAACACTCCATTCTACTATGTGTGGCATCCAATTTATGGAACTGATATCGTGCTTAGCACTATGCAAACGTCTGCCACCATGGTGGCGCCAGCACCCTGCCAAAATCTTATCCAGACATTAGGCCCAAAATTAAGAAAATTGCTGGTATCGCTTTGATAACGTTAAAGCCATGTAACCTAGCTGGCCAATAGAGGCCTAAACACCTAGAAGCTGATCTAGATTTCTCTCAAAATTCTCACTCTGATCCCAGAATATGATGAGATGTACGTATCCCACGAAACTTTAAAATCAGGTGGAGCTGAATCAACTCTCTCTCTCTCTCTCTCTCTCTATATATATATATATATATATATATATATATATAATATATATATATAAAATATTATTAGAGACAACAAACCACTATTTTGCAAACAAACAAGGAAAGACTTAATCAATACATAAAATTTTAATAATAGTCAAAAACCGCCACTACAATTGTTTCTTGTCTTGATCGACAATCTTCAGGTGGACTTCCAATCTAAAATATCAATATTTTAAAATATAAAAATAATAATTTTAAATAATTAAGTATGAATGAAAAAATATAAAATATAATCCATATATAACCTATATATAATCCTATATATAATCATATATAAACAATATATAAACTAAAATAAACCTATCAACAATTAAATATAAAATATAAAATAAAATATAAAATATAAAACAAAAAACAAAAAAATAATATATAATAATAAACTATATATACACCCATACACATATACCTAATTAATATATCCATATATCTAACTACATACACTAAATCACACCCCTATATATATATCCCTATACATACACATAAAACGTCTAGGCAACTATAAATAAATAAAATAGCTAAATACTTCAACAATACTTATTCATACTCCCACACCACACACACATACAACCCACATTCACGCTCTAGAAAACGGACATCACTTAAAATTATGAACGGAGAAATGGAATGCTGTACATAGATATAATTTTTATAATAATTTTAATAAAATAAAGAATTATAAATATTTATAATAATGATATAATAATAAGGTTTTTAAGAATAAAATATGGTTAATAGTTCCTTATGGAGATCAAGTAAAAACGAATATTATTAAAGAGATTTTAGATGTTATAGAACTATTTATTAGAGATAATTGTAAATATAGAAACATTTTCTCTTTTAATAATTTTGGAGTTGGTTATTCTACCACTAATAATGTTGGTAACATTATTTCTTCATTTAATAATATAAACTGAATAATTTTTAAAAAAGAAATTATTTGATATAATATTAATAATGATAGACTTTCTTATTAATTGTACATGTAGATAATCTAATTGTATATTAAATAATAATTGTGATATTAACGATGTAGTGTATAAATGTATAGTTACATTACATGATAATTACTTTAAGAATAATAATTACCCAAAAGCGGTTTATATAGGTTCTACTTCCTCAAAAATAAACTAAGAATCGCACAACATATAATTCTTTTAAAATAAAAACTTAATCAACTCAACCGGACTTAGTAATACATTTGGAGTCTTAAATCACTAATATTAATTATAGTTTAATTGGGAAATAATTTGTAAAACTAAATCATATACTATAGGAGCTAATTGTTGTTATTTATGCTCTAATGAGTTTAAAGAAATTTTTTATAAGTATGATATTTACTTAATACTGGTGAAGAGCGCAAAATAAAATGCAGACATAAGTTACTTTACCTATATAATAATTTTCATGATAAATAGCAATATAGTTCCCCTATTAGGTTACTTTAGTTTAGTTTAAATTATTTAGATATATATATTTTTGGTTATGTAGTCTAGGCTTTAATTATAGTTAGTCTTTATTGATATTTCTTTGTTTTAATTAGTTCATTTTTATGTATATTAATATAACAGTTTATGGTATGTTAAAACTTTAAATTTATATTAGATTTTTTTTTTTTTCTTTATTTATATATTTTTTTATTTTTATTTATTTTATTATGTATTTTTATTATGCATTTGTTATATGTATTTTGGAGGATATATTTATATGTTGATGGGTGTTATTTAGTGGTTTTTTTTGAGTTTTGTATGTATGTGTGAATGTTTACGATCCCTTTGTTTTTTGTTTTTTATTTGGTATGTTGAATTGACAGATTTTATTTGGGTATTGTCTGTTATAATAAAGTACACACCCATAACAAATAAAGTGCCCACTTCATTCGCGCGTACCTGGAATTGCATGTGAGCCTCAACATATACCCAAACGGCCACTCCCGCCCTATACGGACAAATAACACATACATCCCCAAAAATGGGCGTAATCCCACTCACACCAATCATATGTATACAATTATACACACTAGAATAATACATAACTAACCCAAATATACAGAACATATTAAAAATCACCAACAAACCCCATCACAAATGAAACTACACCCATACAATGACAAAATTCCCCCTCTATACCCAATTTACACCCCATAGCAATCCCAATATATTCATCCATACATGGACGCACGTGCGTGAAGCACATGCACACAATAAATACGTACAACCCCCAATACACACTCATATACATACGTATCAAGCTCGACATCCACAGCAATACGCTTACACCCACTCACACCCAGATGGGTGAATTGCACAACCGGGAACGCACACAACCACGTGTGCGTATTTTGATTGTTCAACTCGCCCATATGCATGTATCGGGCGCGATTACATTGTTGCACATATCGAGCCCAACTAGCATGCATATGTACAGTGAGGGGGTACACGTACATGCCGTGCGCGTGTACCCCCTGCATTTATACCCGTGCGTGAATATACACATGTGGAGACTACACACAGGTACAAATGTGTATAGTAATGGGAGCCCCATCCCTACCTCAATGTATACTCTCACCCATCCGCACGGATTGAAAGCGAATCTCCGGTGTAATGTTGAGGCTTATATGTAGCGCTGTGGAGTTGAACGTCGTTGAAATTGTGAATGAATGGGTGGAGTTGGGAATTGTAACCGGGTGGTGGGCTAGCGTTGCTCGGAATTGGGAAGGAATAGTGTAGTAGTAAGGCAGGTATCGAGAATAGATTTGGGTTACTGCAAGTTGTTTGTTAGAGCTGCTAAGATGAGCTAAAGCTCATAATTGTATATAATAATTTATTATGGTAGTTTAATTAAAGAATCCATTCATATAAATTTTTTTTTTTTTAAGTAGTGTTGGTTTGCCAAGTGGATATATGTTTTTTAGTTCCATTTAATCTATTTCCTCCATTCATATTTTAAATGACGTTTACTTTCCATGGCGCGTATTCTTTTTTTACATAAGTTATATTTCTATGGTAACGTAATTTTGGGGTTGGTTTTTTTAACGGCTAGAATTTAATTTCACTTCATATATTTGAAACTGACTTGTAAGTATGTATTTTATTTCTTCCTTATGTCATATTGTTATTTTTGATATTCTGGTTAATTACGATGTATTTAATGTTGTTTTTTATTGGAGTGTTTTATGTATATGAGATTGTGTGTGAGTTTTTAGTTGTATATTTATTTATCTGTATGAGTGTGGGTGTGTAAATATTGTTTGTATATATCGAGTTTAGTGAGTATGTATATGCGTATATGTGAGGGAGTATATGTATCTGTTTGTGTGTTGTTGTGTTTTGCGTGTGTGTTTATGTGTGAATGTGTATATGGGTTTGTTATTTAGGTTTTGGGGATGTATGTGTTAATTTGTCTGTGGGGAGGGAGTGGGTTTTTGGTGTATATTGAGGTTTATACATGTTTCATTCATAATTTTTGAGTGGTGTTCGTTTTGCCACGTGAATATTATTTTTAATTCCATTATTCCATTTCTCCATTCATTATTTTAAAAGATGTTCGTTTCCAGAGCGGTTATACTTTTTATAATATGTTAAGTTCCTCCTTGGTAAAGTAATTTTGTTTGTTGGGCTTATATGTACTTGTGTGTGTGTGAGTGGGGTGGGTGTTTGTATTTGTTATGGGTGTGTGGTTTCGTGTGTGTATTTGTGTGTGAATGTATAGTTTTAAGGGATTGCTATATAAGTATGTTATAGTGTTTAGTAAAGGGAGGTTTTATCATTTATTTTTGTGAGTTTTAGCTATCATGGTAGTTTTATAAAAGAATCCATTCATATTTTTGTGTTTATTTGTCTGTGTGGGGTTGAGTGGGTTTTTGGAGTATATGTTGAGTTTATATGTATGTATATGTATGTGTAAGTGGTGTGGGTATTTGTTATGTCGTGGGTGTGTGGTTTACGTGTGTGTATTTGTATGTGAATGTTTTAGGTTAGGGGGATTGCTATATAGGTATGTTATAGAGTTTAGTAAAGGGAGATTTATATCATTATATGTTTCTATGAGTTTTGTTTATCATTGTAGGTTTGTTTCAAGGAATTCGTAGTAATTTGTGTCTATTTGCGATGTCTGTTGTTTTTTATTTGCATTGTTTCATTTTTCATAATTTTTAAGTAGTGTTCGTTTTACCAAGTGAATATAATTTCAATTCCATTTATTCCATTTCTCCGTTCATAATTTTAAGTGATGTCCGTTTTCTAGAGCGTGAATGTGGGTTGTATGTGTGTGTGTGTGGGAGTATGAATAAGTATTGTGTTGAAGTATTTAGCTATTTTATTTATTTATAGTTGCCTAGACGGTTTTATGTGTATGTATAGGGATATATATATAGAGGTGTGATTTAGTGTATGTAGTTAGATATGGTTATATATAATTAGGTATATGTGTATGGGTGTATATATAGTTTATATTATATTATATTATTTTTGTTTTGTTTTATATTTTATATTTTATATTTTATATTTTATATTTAATTGTTGATAGGTTTATTTTAGTTTATATATTGTTTATATATTGATTATATATGGATTATATTTTTTTTATATTTTTTCATTCAATTAATTATTTTAAAATTATATTTTTATATTTTAAAATATTGATATTTTAGATTGGAAGTCCACCTGAAAGATTTGTCGATCAAGACAAGAAACAATTGTAGTGGCGGTTTTTTTGACTATTTATTAAAATTTTATGTATTGATTAAGTCTTTCCTTGTTGTTTTGCAAAATAGTTGGTTTTGTCTCTAATATATTTTATAATTTTTACTATAAAATTGGATTTAATCTTAAATCTGATTTTTTCCCTGTAAATTTGGATTATTCCCTAATATTATTATATATATATATATATATATATAGCAATAAGAAATGGAGGAGAACAATAGGCGGTTCGTCAACTTTTAGACATTATATTATAAATTAATGGTAAGATATCTCTTACCTTCAACCATTTAGTACACTAGGTAATGTAATTGCAATGCAAATAAAAAACATTTGTGTATTAATAATTGGGTATTCTACCAGCAGTATATTGGATAGATATTATCCCTTGGTGGGTTGGATTCACAACCTCTAAGTTTCTTAGAGTTATATATATATATATACATACACACACACGCACATTGGTCAACGTAAGGTTTTAGAAGAAAGCGCTTGCCTAAAATGTCACACAATGGAATCGGACTAAATAAGAACGTATCTGTGAAGCAAACTTCTTAACTACACAGCCATTCCTGCGCCTGTATAAATATGCAGGTAAAATTCAGTTAGAGTGAACATGGTGGTATATAAAAAAAATCATTGTAACGAAAAAATTCGTCAAAATTTGATTACACACACAAACGAAGTCATAGTCATTTTATTCTCAGTACGTTCGCTGAAAATATGTAAATTTCATCGGCCAGGTCAACAAGTAAGCAGAATTTATTTTTCAGCCAATAATATATTAGCATAAAATAAATAAATTGTTTTAACAAAAGAGACGAGTGGGAAACTAGCTGCTGTTTTCGAATCTTCTCGTGTTTATTGTTAAAAGTTGTATCGGATATGAGCATCTGCTGGGGAACTACAGAGTAGCGGAGAAAGTTATTTTCATGCACTGATTTGCTTGTAGATAAACTGAGTAGTTAGGTAAACTTTAGGGAGGTATATAGAAAAAGGGAAAGAGGCTTTGTGTGTATGTATGTATGTATGTTAATTTGCATATCGTAAATCCTCGAGTATAGTCCGCCCTTGAGTATAATACGCAGGGGATTTTTAGGGGGCTGTACCTCTGAAAAACCTAAATCTTGTGTATAATACGCATCCCTTCTCTAACTTGAGTCGTGCGTAATTAAGCCAGCAGCACCTAGGAGAACAAACACTTCCGCTCATACGTAATACAATAATGGGGATGTTCTTAACTGTTATATGGGAATGTAAATATGTTTGCAAATTGTTTTTGTTACATGTTATTTTGTGTTCTGAATACCTTTATTTTAATAACTGTTGCTTACTGCAAGTTATGGATGATTCTTTTATGACTTCATTGCTTTCAGGCTTAGCTTAAGGTATTTTCGCGCTTGACATCACAAAATGCGTCTGGATAAACATTGCCGGACAGCAAATAGAGACTCGGACATTGCTTAGAAAATATTTATCATTTTTAACCTCGTATATAATACGCACAAGGGATTTTGACCTTTAAATTTTGGGGAAAAAATGCGGATTATACTCGAGGATTTACGGTATATATCTAAATATGAGATCGAGGGACAAAGTATCAATCAGGACCGCAGTCGACGGAGTCAAATTTTCTCCTACCCAATTTATGTGTATTCTGGAATGATTCTTTTAAACTTTTTTTGTGTTCATTTATTTTTTAAAAATTCCTTCCCTTATTATGAATTATAAGAAAAAGGTTAAGACTGTCGTAAAATAAAGAGCGACAAGAAGAATCTTATACTCTTATTCACACATATGGGTACACATACGTGCGTAGCCACACGTACGTCTACGCACACAACAACTGTTCACACAAACATTAAAAAAACACACCCGACACACATATGCCCTTCACAGACTCACCACAATACACACTCACACAATCACACACACACGCACGCACTCACTCTCATACACCCCCAAAGTATAATCACAGTAACAAAAGCTCGGAGGCAACGAGATAGACGTGAAGTAACGAGAGCATGTCGTTGATGACGTCACAAATGGCTACGAAGAGATTCTGACAAACGAGGTAAATGATTGATCGAATGGTTAACGAACCTATCGATTAATTTATCGGTTAATTGGTTAATAATTAGAAAGTAACCCTTTCCACTATATGCATAAGGCCTGAAATGTGGAGGCGCAATGGCCCAGTGGTTAGGGCAGCGGACTCGCGGTCATAGGATCGCAGTTTCGATTCCCAGACCGGGCGTTGTGAGTGTTTATTGAGCGAAAACACCTAAGAGCTCCACGAGGATCTGGAAGGGGATGGTGGTGATCCCTGCTGTACTCTTTCACCACAACTTTCTCTCACTCTTACTTCCTGTTTCTGTTGTACCTGTATTTTCAAAGGGCCGGCCTTGTCACTCTCTGTGTCATGCTGAATATCCCCGAGAACTACGTTAAGGGTACACGTGTCTGTGGAGTGCTCAGCCACTTACACGTTAATTTCACGAGCAGACTGTTCCGTTGATTCGGATCATCCGGAACCCTCGTCGTCGTAACCGACGGAGTGCTTCCAAGGCTTGAAATATTGGGCAAGTGGGCTAATCGATTACATCGATCCCAGCACCTGACTGCTATTTATTTTATCAACCCCGAAAGGGTGAACGGCAAAGTTGACCTCGGCGGCATTTGAGCATAAAGACACAAAAATGCTTGACGCGCGCAAATGATTCTGCCAGCTTGCTGCCTTTAATTAATGGATAATAATAAAAGAAGTGAACCAGAACGCTACGTGTATTTTTTATCGGTAAAACGACTCTCCTGAAATACAAAGACTTGTTTCAATACACGTTTTCACATCAAGAATCCTGCAATACGAATGTATCAAGGATCATGAAATACGAAAGTATAAACGAAGTAATATTTTCAAAAACTTGAAACCAAACAGTTTAAATTGTTTCTTTAAAATAATTATTATTAATATTGTAATATTATATCGTATTATTTATACTAAACGTAAGCGACCTTGGATCTTTTCAGTTTGAAGGCCAGATTTTCCTAGTTAACTAAACAATTTGAAACTTCGTATACTGGTAGAATGTGTCAAAAGAAAACATAATTGTAAACCAAAATGAAAACGGAATTGTAATTTCTAAGTTTAACGTTGTTTAATAATTCGAATTTTAACCAATGGTATTCTTTCTTTCGACCTCATATTATTTACTTTCCTCTCTCTCAAAATATTGTTACTGTGACGTAAACAGCTATTTTGTGACGTAGTTAACGTAAACATGTAAATAGCTAACTAAAAATGTAAACATCTCCGCTTATCATAAACTTCTTGGAGTATATATAAAATTTGTGTAGATCCTAAATAGCTACACACACATGTATACAAACATATGCATATATATATACACACATATTCTAATGCCTATGCATATATGTGTATATACTCATAATGTGTGTGTATTATAGATGCATACATTATATATATATAAAAGATGTTTACATACAATATATATGTTATATACTTCTACATGTATATGTATGTATGAATATATAAGAACCACAGAATTTGAATCAAACTGTTTTGATCCATACATACACACACACACACACACACACCAACGCTACCATCCATGAGACATCCTAACATAATCAATGCTACTACTACTATCATCAGGGTTAGGTTTTGGGTTTTAGGGTTAGGGTTGGGATTTAGGATTAGATTTACGGAAACAAGCGAGAAATGAAGAAATTGGAGGTGGAGGGGTAGGGGGCAAAATTTTTTTCCGAAAATAGTTGCTGAAATCAAGAATCAAGAAATGACTTTCACTTTTTCATGAGCGGCTATTGAAAAAGCTGGGGTTTTAATATGACAAAAGAAAATACAAAAAGGTGGGCTTTTATGCACATATGTACTAATGGATATCATATATATGTACAAAATGAAACTTGAGATTTCGAAAGAAATTGTGATGTGTGCCACTATTTTCCTTTTGACATCAAATTCCAATATAATCTGAATATATACATTCTGAAAAGTATTTGTAGCAAATTTCATTAAAAAATACCCAAGTTATGAGGAAACAAAGTCAACTCATGTGAATTTCCCGAAACCTCTCTTCCTAACCACAGAATTTTTTTAAATATTAAATTCCTACATAAGCGGAATATAAACCATCTAAAACATACCGTAAATCCTCAAGTATAATCCGCATTATTTTCCCAAAATTTAAAGGTCAAAATCCCTAGTGCGTACTATATATGAGGTTAAAAATGGAAATTATTTTCTAAGCAATGTCCAAGTCTCTATTTGCTGTCAGGCAATGTTTATTCAGAGGCATTTTGTGATGTCGGGCTCGAAAATACCTTAAGCTAAGCCTGAAAGCAATGAAGTCATAAAAGAATCATCCATAACTTGCAATAAGCAACATTTATTAAACGTTATTACTGTTATTTCTTTATTTTCTGCAAACAAAATGCACAAAAAAGCTACATGTTTGCATTATGTTATATATACAATAATAATAATAAAGGACGTTACCGTATACATTTTTAGAAACCAAGGACGTTATACAGACCTCCTTGACTGAAGTTAGAGAAGGGGTGCGTATTATACACAAGGTTTAGGTTTTCCAGAGGTACAGCCCCCTAAAAATCCCCTGCGTATTATACTCAAGGGCAGACTATACTCGAGGATTAACGGTATTTTTTGAAAATAGGCGGCGAGCTGGCAGAAACGTTAGCGCGCCGGACGAAATACTTAGCGGTATTTCGTCTGTCGTTACGTTCTGAGTTCATTTCCGCCGGGGTCGACTTTGCCTTTCATCCTCTCGGGGTCGATAAATAAAGTACCAGTTACGCACTGGGGTCGATGTAATCGACTTAATACCTATGTCTGTCCTTGTTTGTCCCCTCTGTGTGTAGCCCCTTGTGGGTAATAAAAAATAGGTATTTTTTGAAAATTTCATTAAAAAAATTTACATTTTTCTGGAAGTTGTGAGGCAACAAAGTCGGTCGGGTAGGGGCACACATGTATAGGTAAGCCGACATTTGCATTATTTTACAATAATCATTTCAAATCCTGCTCGGCTGGTTTTTGTCTTATCTTTCAGGGCCCAATAAAATGAGTTAATCGTAATAAAACAGAGTTGTAAACACCCCTGTAGCAATCCATTCAAATGCTGACGTCAGTAAAGTTGGTCAAAGAAAACCGGTCTTTTTACTTTTATTGGAATTTATATTGTATTTATTTAAGATGCCAAAGGAGTTCTGTGTTTTTGTTTTTATGAAGACGCTTCATGAATAATCTAATCTTCTCACTCCTTCGGTCATTGTTTTTCTAAGATGAAAATAGTATGATGACTTATAAAATATTTAGAGAATATTAAGTTTTACAGGCCAGATGTTAAAAAAATATTGGAGTGGCTGATTCCGGGTTCAGTCCCACTGTCTGGCACCTTGGGCAAGTGTCTTCTACTATAACCTCGGGCCAACCAAAGCCTTGTGAGTGGATTTGGTAGACGGAAACTGAAAGAAGCCCGTCATATATATATATATATATATATATATATATATATATATATATATATATATATATATATATGTGTGTGTGTGTGTGTGTTTGTGTGTCTGTGTTTGTCCCCCTAGCATTGCTTGACAACCGATGCTGGTATATTTATGTCCCCGTTACTTAGCGGTTCGGCAAAAGAGACCGATAGAATAAGTACTGGGCTTACAAAAAGAATAAGTCCCGGGGTCTAGTTGCTCGATTAAAGGCGATGCTCCAGCATGGCCGTGGTCAAGAGTAAAATTAAAAGTAAAATATGTTTTATATGACACATTAGTTAGGGTTAGGGTTAGGGTTAGTGTCCGAAGGTTGAAAGTGTTTAGTTACAAAAAATTTATTACTCGATCTGCCGTTCAAAGGGTAAAGATCCCTTATATTATTTATTTAAACCCTTTACAACCTGGGTCAAGAGGAAAATACATCAATGAAATGTTGGCAAGGCCATCGGTTGAATAAAACAACATTGTTCCTCAACAGAACAATAAGGCTCTATAGTTAGGGGGAAATTTTACCCATTCAGTTTCAAAACTCAGGTGGGGCGAAAAGAGGTCTCTACACATGCATACGTATACACCACACACAACATACATACATATATCCAGACAACTTCAGCTTTATATAGAGTCATTCGTCGGAGAACGGTGCTTACCATGCGTTGATAAGAGGCAATTACCTCGAAACCTGGTCCGTATGTAGTATCCGTATCTTCGGGGAATGATCTCCCTTTGCAGGCTAGAGGACACCGAGATGGTGTCAGCCCTCCTGGTGACGTCGATGATCGCCTGGGGCTAAATGCATCAGTAACACCCCCACCACCCCGCCCTGTCCCTAGCCACATTCAGATGGCTGATGCCCCTTATGTTATAGAGCAGTTACTGTTTATATCTCGTTTAGAGATTTATTATTGTTTTCGAACGGTTTTTCTACATCAGTGACTGTGTTTACTGTGAAAATCCTTATATATATGGCCTGTAGAGAGAGTCATTCGTCGGAGAACGGTGCTTACCATGCGTTGATAAGAGGCAATTACCTCGAACCTGGTCCGTATGTAGTCCGTATCTTTGGGGAATGATCTCCCTTTGCAGGCTAGAGGACACCGAGATGGTGTCAGCCCTCCTGGTGACGTCGATGATCGCCTGGGGCTAAATGCATCAGTAACACCCCCACCACCCCGCCCTGTCCCTAGCCACATTCAGATGGCTGATGCCCCTTATGTTATATATATATATATATATATATAAAACTGAAATGCGTTTTTACCGCTTGGTTCGCTTTCAATGCCACTACGTCCCGTCCGATTCGCTCCAAAATTTACAGGGACATGTAGAATGAGGTGACGATGCCCGTGGGCTACCTTAGAAATCCATAGCTTAAAAGGTGTGGTTGCTATGGGCCATCTTCCTCACTCACGCTATTTCCTCCATTCACCCTCTCACTCCCCTTCATTTGACAAGTCCACTCCCGTTATTTAATGTAAAGTCTTCCTCAAATCACTCTCTCGCTATTTCCTCTCTTCCAAGAACATTTTCACTCACTCTATCTCTTAGCTTCCCATACATTTTACTCATGTATCTGTCTGCGTTCATAGACAGAAACAAATATTCCATCGCCATCGCATTCTATTGTCTACCTGTCAACACACACCACACACACACACACACCACACACACACACATATACATATATCTAATATTATATTTTTATTTTTATGTTTTTGTTTTGGGTTTTTACTGTTTCATTTGCCTATTAGTGGTTTTATCTCTAATTTAATTTCTACAGCGTGCACATACACACACACCTATATGTGGCCCCAGTAGACCCGAATGAAATCGGGTTCTCTTCATCAAAATGTGAAAAGGGGTCTAGAATTATCATCGCCACAACTTATGTATATGTCTTCCTCACTCACTCACTCTTTTTCCTAATGATAATTATCATCGCCACCACCACCAACACACAATCATGACAATCTTTCTCTTAAAACAAATCATGTTTACATTGCAAAATATTTCATTTTCCCGTCCTCCGAATGGCGAGACTTGCTGACACACATGATGAAAGGGAGGCACGTCTCGCTACTGACCGCATTCAAGCACAACAAAGAAACCGCAATCAGACAGCAGAACAGACACAAGTTACACGGTCTATAGCACGACGAAAACTCAAGCAAAACAAGGCTGCAAAGAGGGACGAGTTCTGGTACAGGGCCGCCTTCACCTACGATCCTGCTAAAAACTATGCCAACAACAAAGTGACCATCGGAAAGATGGACAAAATTTGTTCCTCCTGTGGGGCCAAAAAGTGGGATTTCGATGTTCCCGGTCTTTGCTGCTCTCAAGGAAAAGTCCGACTCCCACCGTTACCTGATCCACCTCAGGTTCTTCTAGAATTGCTTACAAGTCCATCTGACGGTGCAAAGCATTTTCGTGAAAGAATTCATAGGTTTAATTCGTGCTTCTCAATGACATGCTTTCGAACAACGAGCATACCAGGTTTAAAAAAACAACAAAAACAAATATGCCACGACCTTCAACTGTTGCTTCGACAACAACTGAAAATCTCAGTGTCCCCGGACCTTCATGGACTGTTACAACAACAAATAACGGAAAACCTCAATGTCCCTGGACCTTCAAGAGCTGTGCGAAAACAGTACTCGAAAACCCCCATGTCGACAGACATTCTACAAAGCCTAATTATCATTCAGAGAAGTATGAACATTTTTACACATACAAAATTCATGGACAGTGCTACCATCAAATGGGAAGTCTTCGGCCGATGCCTGGTAAAGAGCCTACATTCATGCAAGTTTTCTTTGTTGGTGGTCACGATGAGGAACTTGCTATCAGGAAAAAAAAATCCAAAACTTGAGCAGCGTGTTATTGAAGTACTTCAGATGATGCTCCACCAGACTCATCCTTATGTTCGTGAGTTCAAAAATGCAATGGATACGTTGGATTCTCAACCTCATTTAAAATTGGTGATACATGCCGACAAAACTCTTGCCGGTGAGCACCCTGGTCGTTTCAACGCTCCAACTACGAATGAAGTTGCAGCTCTCATGGTCGATGAGGTCCATGGAAATCGTGACATAATCCTCCGTCACCGCGACGAAGACGTGACTTTTGTTTCAGAATTACACCGATGTTACGATTGCTTGCAGTACCCTCTCCTTTTTCCTCATGGAGAGGATGGATACCACTTAGAAATTCAAAAGGTTGATCCCACAATTCTCACACTTCTTGACAAGAAGGTTTCCTGCAAGGCATTTTACGCCTATCGACTCATGGTGCGAGAAAACGATTTCAATTTATTACTAAGGTGCCATTCTTTGACCAATCAGTTTTTGGTCGACATGTATTGTAAAGTTGAGTCCGAACGTTTAAAATACATTCGTTCTCACCAGGACCAATTAAGAGCAACAGAATACGTTAATCTAGAGGATGCAATGCGTCCAGACGGTGATGCAGCCAACGTTGGAAAACGTATTATTCTTCTTCATCAACATTTATTGGCTCACCTCGGTATATGAATAAACGCAATGACATACCTCGGTAAGTTTGGAAAGCCGGATCTCTTCATTACATTTACCTGCAATCCTACCTGGCCAGAGATTAAAGAGAATGTGTTCGCTGGGCAGCTGCCAGAGCACAGACATGACATTGTGGCGCGCGTTTTTCATGCCAAGTTGAAGAAAATGCTATTTTTACTGAAGGTTTTGCATATTTTTGGCCACAGTCTGCTTGGATGTATACTGTGGAATGGCAGAAGAGAGGTCTTCCACACGTTCATATGCTAGCCTGGTGTCAGGATAGAATCCACCCTGTGGATATTGACAGAATTGTATCTGCTGAGTTGCCCGATCAAATGCTGATCCTCAGCTGCACAGCAGTGTGACAAAGCATATGATTCACGGTCCATGTGGTGACTTTAATCCGAGAAGTCCATGCATGAAGAATAAAAGATGTTCGAAGCGGTACCCTAGAGACTATTGCGGTCAAACCTGCACTACGAATGACGGATATCCCATCTACCGAAGGCGTGACCCAGGTTTGGGTGGTCGCACAGCTTGAATTAGACAACGGCTAAAACATTCGATGTTGATAATGCCTGGATCGTTCCATTCAACCCTTTGCTTTCCAAAACATTTAATGCACACATTAATGTTGAGTACTGCAATTCGGTGAGATGTATACAATACCTCTGCAAGTACATTAATAAGGGCGATGATATGGCCGTGTTTTGTTCAGTGATGAAGACCTTAGACATGACGAATTAAACAATTCGTTTTTGGATACGAGATTCATCTAATTCTCACCATCAGTTTCCCCCTGAATGTTCATTTACAGAAGACACAGCTGATTTACTTCACAGAGAAAAATGCACGTCAAGTCATTGAAAATCCAAAAGGGACTACGATTACAGCATTTTAAAATTGTGTTCAGTTGATGAGTTGCTGCTACTCTCATTTACCTAAGTACCGGAATATTATACATACAACAACAATAATTGGAAGCGCAGGTCACATGGAACAGAACTTGACATTGGCCCGGTGTTTCTAGGAAGAACGTCATTGGCGTGTGTTAATATTCATCCTATCCTACCAAACAGGAAATCTTCTTTTTCAGAATGCTACTTCATGTAGTTACTGGACCGAAGTCTTTTGCTGATCTTTGCACGGTTGATGGTATCATCTGCGCCACTTACAGGGAAGCATGTTTGAGGTGCGGACTTCTTCTCAATGACGACCACTTACACAGGACATTAGCAGAGGCCTCAATTGTAACTGCCATGGCAAATGCGTCGATTGTTTTGTAGCATATTAATCCACTGTAATCCCAGCAACCCTCTTAACCTTTGGGAATCGTTCAAACAGAGCCTATCAAAGGACATACAGGCTAATTTAGCGCTACGTGATGGCAACGACGATGTTTATAATGAGGCATTAATCGACATGGACAGATACATCAGACGCTATGTTATACGCGGTTTAAGTGAATTCCATCTGCCAACACCTGTCCATCATGAAGCGCCTTTGGATGTTGAATACATGTCAGAAAAAAACTACAACATTGCCGAATTGACGGAAACAATTACGCGAGATAAACCAAGACTTTTGCCTGAACAAAGAGAGATTTATAATGAAATTATTGACAGCGTTAGATTGAACCAAGGAAAGCTTTTCTTTTTGAATGCTCCAGGTGGGTACTGTAAAACTTGCTTGTATTCAATTTCATTCTCGCAAAGCTGCGCGCTGAACGTCGAATTGCCATTGCATGTGCCTCA
>NC_043000.1:136374925-136429925 GCF_006345805.1 Octopus sinensis
ACACACATACATATACACCTACATACAAATACATACATGTATATATATACACACACATTCACATATATTACATATATATATATATATATATATATATATATATATATATATAGATATATATATATATATATATATATATATACATACAACATTATATATATATATACACACATACACATACATACATATAATTATACATACATATATATACATACATATAATTTGTATGTATATATATAAATTGGTATATATATACATAATTTGCATATGTCTATATACATAATTTGCATATATATATACATAATTTGCATACTATATACATAATTTGCATATATATACACATAATTTGCATATATATATAAACATAATTTGCATATATATACACAATTTGCATATATATATACATATTTTGCATATATATATATACATAATTTGCATATATATATACATAATTTGCATATATATATACATAATTTGCATATATATATACATAATTTGCATATATATATACATAATTTGCATATACATATACATAATTTGCATATCATATACATAATTGCATATATATATATATACATAATTTGCATATAAATATATACATAATTTGCATATATATACATAATTTGCATATATTATATACATAATTTGCATATATATATATATAATTTGCATACATATATACATAATTTGCATATATATACATAATTTGCATACATATATACATAATTTGCATATACATATACATAATTTGCATATACATATACATAATTTGCATATATATATATACATAATTTGCATATATATATACATAATTTGCATATATATATACATAATTTGTATATATATACATAATTTGATATATATATACATAATATATATACGTAATATATATATACAATTTGTATATATATATATACAATTTGTTTATATATATATAATTTGCAATATATATATATATATAATTTGCATATATATATATATAATTTGCATATATATATATATATATAATTTGCATATATATATATAATTTGCATATATATATATATAATTTGCATATATATATATATATATTGCATATATATATATAATTTGCATATATATATAATTTGCATACATATATATATAATTTGCATATATATATAATTTGCATACATATATATAATTTGCATATATATATATATAATTTGCATATATATACATAATTTGCATATATATATATATAATTTGCATATATTATACATTTTGCATATATAATACATAATTTGAATATATATATACATATTTTGCATATATATATACATAATTTGTATATATATATATATAAATTGCATATATATATAATTTGCATATATATATATATAATTTGCATATATATATATATTTTTTTTTTTTGTACTTGTTCCAGTCATTTGACTGCGGCCATGCTGGAGCACCGCCTTTAGAGTGGTGAAAGAGTACAGCAGGGATCACCACCACCCCCTGCCGGAGCCTCGTGGAGCTTTTAGGTGTTTTCGGTCAATAAACACACACAACGCCCGGTCTGGGAATCGAAACCGCGATCCTCCGACCGCAAGTCCGCTGCCCTAACCACTGGGCCATTCATATATATATACATAATTTGCATACATATATACATATTTTGCATATATATATATATATAATTTGCATATATATATATATAATTTTGCATATATATATATATAATTTGCATATATATATATATAATATAATTTTGCATATATATATAATTTGCATATATTTATATATATTTGCATATATATATATAATTTGCATATATATATATACATAATTTGCATTATATATACATAATTTACATACATATAGACATAATTTGCATATATATATAATTTGCATATATATATATATAATTTGCATATATATATACATAATTTGCATATATATAACATAATTTGCATATATATATACATAATTTGTATATATATAAAATATAATTACATAATTTGCATATTATAATACATAATTGTTATATATATACATAATTTGTATATATATTTACATAATTTGTATATATATATACATAATATATATACATAATATATATATACAATTTGTATATATATATACAATTTGTATTTATATATATATACAATTTGCATATATATATATATAATTTGCATATATATATATATAATTTGCATATATATATAATTTGCATATATATATATATATAATTTGCATACTTATATATATAATTTGCATATATATATAATTTGCATATATATATATATAATTTGCATATATATATATATAATTTGCATATATATATAATTTGCATCCATATATATATAATTTGCATATATATGTATATATAATTTGCATTCATATATATATAATTTGCATATATATATAATTTGCATATATATGTATATATAATTTGCATACATATATATATAATTTGCATACATATATTTATAATTTGCATACATATATATATAATTTGCATATATATATATATATATATAATTTGCATACATATATATATATAAGTTGCATATATATATAAATAATTTGCATATACATATATATATATATAATTTGCATATATATATATATATAATTTCCATACATATATATAATTTGCATATATATATATATATCATTTGCATACATATATATAATTTGCATATATATATACATAATTTGCATATATATATATATATAATTTGCATATATATATACATAATTTGCATATATATATACATAATTTGCATATATATATACATAATTTGCATATATATATACATAATTGCATATATATATATATACATAATTTGTATATATATATACATATTTTGTAAATATATATATATATATATATATACTTAATTTGTATAATATATACATGATATATATACATAATATATAATACATTATATATATATACAATTTGTATATATATATACATAATATATATACATAATATATATATACAATTTTTATATATATATAATTTGCATATATATATATATAATTTGCATATATATATACTTGCATATATATATATATAATTTGCATATATATATTATATATTTTGCATATATAATATATAATTTGCATTATATTATAATTTTGCATATATATATATATATATAATTTGTATATATATATATTTGCATATATATATATAATTTGCATATATATATATAATTTGGCATATATATATAATTTGCATACATATATACATAATTTGCATACATAATAACATAATTTGCATACCTATATACATAATTTGCATACATATATACATAATTTGCATACATATTATACATAATTTGTATATATATTTATATAATTTGTATATATATATATTATATATTATATATATATTTAATTTGTATATATATATATATATATATATATATATTATATACGAAGACACCAGTGAGTGCCATGGCGACCAGAGCGAGCTCTGAGCGCCATCGGGCTCACTGTCCACGGCCACGGGACAACAGTGAGCGCCAGGTGACCAGAGCTCGCTCTGAGCGCCATTGGGCTCACTGTCCACGGCCACGAGACAACAGTGAGCGCCATGGCGTCCAGATCTCGCTCTGAGTGCCATTGGGCTCACTGTCCACGGCCACGAGACAACAGTGAGCGCCATGGCGACCAGAGCTCGCTCTGAGCGCCATTGGGCTCACTGTCCACGGCCACGAGACAACAGTGAGCGCCATGGCGTCCAGAGCTCGCTCTGAGTGCCATTGGGCTCACTGTCCACGGCCACGAGACAACAGTGAGCGCCATGGCGACCAGAGCTCGCTCTGAGCGCCATTGGGCTCACTGTCCACGGCCACGAGACAACAGTGAGCGCCATGGCGACCAGAGCTCGCTTTGAGCGCCATTGGGCTCACTGTCCACGGCCACGAGACAACAGTGAGCGCCATGGCGACCAGAGCTCGCTCTGAGCGCTATGACGACGTTCTCTCCACTATAAACGGGTGGCTTCTCTTGGCTTGGCTTGGCTTGGCTTGGCTTGGCTTGGCTTTGCTTTGCTTTGCTTTGCTTTGCTTTTGAAGGAGAGCAAGAAGAATTTTAATTACATAGAGAACTATAGCATGACGGCAGCATATAAGAAAAACAACTCTTCCCCAGTTGTTGGCAGTTTTACTTACTCCGCATCGCAACAAGATGTGTCTTCGTCAAAGCAACTGCTCCCCCGAAGCAAATTAGATAAAATTTGAGATATGTGGAACGTCAAAGCTGCTAACAAAATCAGGACAGTAAAAATTTTCGGTAAGGGCTGTTTAACCCTAACGGGGTGACGTGGTGAACGCTGGAGAAAGAAAGCTTTGTCAAGCGACAGACGGGAATGCATGAACGAAAAGAAATACATTTAGAAATAGATCTATAGTTATTGAGGACAGAATTTCTGTTAGAAATAGAGAACTATGAATATTGAATTATGCATAGAGCGCTGACTTACATTCGGGGCTTCCAATTTCTCTGTAAAATATAAGATAGTCGCAAAATCATCGCACATGTCGCCATCGATTACAAATGCCGGTGGAAGATAAACGTTCCAGAGGTCATTCTTGTTCTTTCGTTCGTACAAGTTTCGTATTATGTTTCGGCTTAAAATAAATTATAGATATAAATATAATGTATAGAAATATATAAAAACCCGAATAGAAAATAAACGTCTTAGGCATATAAAATGAGATAACATGAGATATCAATGTGTTATAAACTTGAAACTTACTAGAATATCATAGATTATATATATCAAGTCATCCAGTCAGTTCTGTCCAATTTTACCTTTTTTTTTAGATTTGAATGAAATTTAATAGTATTTGCAAATATCTAATTCAATTAAAAATTATTTTTATGCATTTGTGTACGTTTAAACTAATTCAATATTGTTTTACAAAATAATAGACGGTGTCCACAAAGTCTGCGTACATAGGGATTAACACATACTTTTTAAACAAAACAATTTTATTTAATTATAATGTTAATAAATAATATTTTCAAAGTGATTTCCATCATTTTCAATGCATAACTTGATGCGCCTTGCAAAATTCAGGTGAACTTGATTAAATAAGTCTACATTGCCATCAATTTCAGCACACTGACTGGTAATGCGTTCTCTCATGTGTTTTAAATCTGTAATCTTTATTGAGTAAACTTTCTCTTTCAACATACCCCAGAAAAAGAAATCAAGGGGAGAAAGGTCTGGTGAACGAGGGGACCATTCCATATGACCCCTTCTTCCAATCTAGTGAGGAGGAAAAGTGTCATTAAATCAATCTCTAACAGTTGTGGCAAAATGGGTAGGGGCCCCATCCTGCTGAATTTAAGATATTAATTTGTCTCTCAATATATTTGCATAAGTCTCATCCGTTACATGTTCAATGAAGAAGGGTCCTAGAACATGAGCTTTCCAAAAACCACACCACACCATCACCTTTTTGCTGTCTTGCTGTTTGGATAGATCCATCCAATGTGGATTACCTCGAGACCAGTATAGAAGATTCTGTCTGTTGACCTCACCATTTACATAAAACGTAGCTTTGTCACTGAACAACACAAAGTTTTTCGTAAAATTGATATTTTCTTCCAATTTATCTGAAAACCATTCGCACGTCTACATTCGTCTATCAGGATCGTCTTCATTTAAGTGATGCAATATCTGTAGGTTGTATCGATGAAACTTTTCCTCAACCAGCATTTTGTGGATGGTTGGTTTTGGAACACCTAACACCGTAGATGTCCGACGAAGTGATTTTTGGGGGCTAGCTAGCAGAAACTTTAGCCTCGACAGCCTCTTTAGTTTCATCTGAAGTCTTTGGTCGCCCGGAACGGGGTTTATTCGAAACACTGCCTGTTTCTTTAAATTTCTTGATCAATTTCCTGACGGCAGTAAAATAAATAGGTTGCCTACAAGGGTGTGGAAGATTAAATTCTTCCGCAATTTTGCGATAAGACCATCCCTCTCGTCCACTTAATAATACTAACTCGATTCTTTCTTCTTTAGACAGATTCATCATTCGATCTGGGATTCTATCTTCTTTAGACAGAGCCATCATTCGATCATCTGTAGAAAAAATAATAAATAAATTTAGAAAAGTAAAGTATTTTTTTTTATTTAATTTAAACAAAAGTAAAAAAGGAAAATTATTATTTCTTATATTTATTTGTTTATGTTATGATTTTATTCCATGTACCCAGACTTCGTGGACACCCTAAAATTGCTTTGATTAAAACCCTTTCAACATGGAAGTATCCAAGGAGCATTTAAGGCACATATAATTCTTTATGAGTACAATAAAGGTAACTCTGCTGCCGAAGTGACTCGAAACATACACTCAGTTTATGGCAAAGTGCTCGAATGAAAGAACTTGCAGGAGATCGTCTGCAAAATTGAAGATGAATATCGAATAGGATGTCCAGTTGAGTTTGACAAGCTCCTTGAGGCATTACTTGAAGAAAATCCGTCATTATCAGTTGAAGAATTGGCAATAAAGCTTACTTCAAACCATACAACAGTTCATCGTCATCTTCAACAACGTGGAAAGATTCCTAAACTTGGAAAATAGGTGCCTTATGTATTGTCTGAAAGCAACCGCAAATCCCGAGTTGGCATCTGCTCTTCTCTCCATTCTCGCAAACTCATTTCACCCTTTTTCGATAGACTTGTGATGAAAAATGGATTTTCTATCGAAATGTTAGACGTCGTAAACAGTGGCTTGGTAAGAGGGAAAATTCTCAACCACAACCGAGAAGGGAACTTCATGGGAAAAAGGTTCTCTCTATCTGGTGCGATTGCAAAGGCGTAATTCACTTTATATTGTTACCACCTAATGCAACAATCAATGCTCAAGTCTACTGTCAGCAATTAGAGCGTTTGAACCAAGCTTTGAAGGAAAAAAGAGCCGCTTTAGTGAGTCGAAAACGAGTGATGTTTCATCAGGACAATGCGCAACCCCACATTGCAAAGATCACATCACAGAAGATCGAAGGGGTCGGTTTGGAAAAATTTCTTCATCCAACTTATTCTCCCGACCTTACTCCTTCAGGATACCATTTGTTTCATAGTTTACAGAATTAGTAGGGGGATACAACTTTCGCAAGCCTGGGGGAGGTCGAACCTGACATTTCAGAGTTCTTCGCTTTGAAACCAAAAGAGTTTTACATTGACGGGATTAAAAAGCTTGTAAATAGATGGAAGTAAGTCATAGATAATTAGGGAAAGTACATTGATGATTAAATATAACATTTGATCACTTGTATTCTTTATCCAAAATTCAGACAGAACTTATGGGATGACCTGAGATATATACACTGGCGAAAATATATTTAAGACAGACGATAAAAGTTCTATTTATTACAAAATATTTTGTTACTAACACCATACAAATTATTTTTATCTTTTACACCTTATGCAAAATTTATTTCGCTTTCGAATAATGCCGATAATAACCATTTTTATACAACTTGAAGAATTCTAATGCTAAATATAATTTTAATGGAGATAACCTGCAGTATATAGTACAACATTTTTGTCTCCGTATATGAGCTAAGTATTAATAAAATGTGGTATACGATAAAAATTTCGGATATTTGTCTTAAAACATTCAGACAAGAAAATTCAGATGTAGCACATGAGGTATTATTCCATACGAATATCCACATATTTATATTAAGAATTTAATGATAAAAATATAGAAATATTGGGTTGTCCGGAAAGTTCTTGCAGATTTATAGTAGCTTATCTTTCGACTTATTTTAGAACATGTTTGAGTCCATAAAATAGGATTTGACAACACCTCCATTTGGAGCACAGTTTAATCTATCTTTTCGTGGAAGAAGGTTTATGTTCCAATAACCTGTGTTAATTCTGTAACCCTTTAAATTAAAAGATGAGAAAAATTCATTATCGGCATTTGATTCTTTGGGAACCAGACAAACATTGATGCAGCTTCGCTGGGGTGACTTACCCCACCCTCCATATTCACCAGATATTACTCCTTCGGATTTCCACTTATTCAGGTCTCTGCAGAATAGTCTTAATGGTGAAAATTTCAATTCCTTAGATGATGTAAAAAGATACCTTGATGAATTATTTGCCTTGAAACCACCCCAATTCTGGGAAGAGGGTATTTTTAAGGTAAAGGTAAGATGGAGACGTATTGTGCAACGAAATGGTTCAGATTTGGTTCATTAAAAATGTAATGGCAAGTATTTAGTGACCATGTACTTTCCTTTAAAAATCGGAACGAACTTTCTGGACAACCCAATATAAACATAACAATGAAATACAAATAAAAACATGAAAAATAAAAACCTAAATTGAAAGTGGCGATTAAATTTTTTTCCTAACCTGCAGCCGTTTGTTGTACGAAGTATTCGAAATTCAGCCCTCCTTTTCGAGGTAAAATCCAGCAGAAAGCAGTAAGGCACTACATGACGAGTATTCAGTTGGTGAAAGTTCTGTTTTTGAGTATCGATGAATAAGTGTCATTATATCACATCCTGATTTTCAAGAGGATTGCCATGTTTAATTAAGAAATCAAAATCATTTAGTTAATCATGCAATTTTGGGAATATTCCATTTTTTACTGATATGATTGATTGATTGATTGATTCTAGTTTCAGCTTATGAGATGTGGCCATGCTGGGGCACCGCCATTTGGTGTTGCTACTTGGTTTCACTTCACGAAAGCTTTCTAGCAACTGCCATTTGGTGCATGAGAGAGTTCGATGCAGCTGGCTTCATCTGCCCCTCCTGCTGTGAAGTTGGTTCATCTGGGACACCTGACAGGAAGAGATCCAGCTTCATTTTAAAGACATCTGCATCCACCCCATGCAGGTCTCTCTGGTTCTTCGGGAGGATATTGAAGAGCTGTGGGCCTCGGAAGCCCAGGCTATCACAGAATCTTGTCCTACATCTTGATGGCAAGTTTGGAGTCCTAGGCACCACGCAGTGGCGCCCAGTTCTGGCATTTGCGTAACTCTCGATGCCAAAGTTCAGGACACGTCCCTCCAGGATCTTCCAGATGTATATTATGGCATATCTTTCCCGCCTACGCTCCAGGGAATATAGTTTTAATCTCTTGAGTCTTTCCCAGTAGCTTACATTCTGCATAGAGGCTATCTTCTTCGTGTAGCTACGTTGGATCGCCTCGAGCTCTGTGATCAACTTGACACTGGATGGTGACCATAACTGAGAGCAGTAGTCAAAGTGGCTTAGGACAAGTGTCCTCCAGAGGACCATCATGGTTTCTTGTTCTCTTGTTCTAAAGGTTCTGAGGATCCATCCGGCCAGTCGTCTACATTTCATTGCCAATTTAGCAACATGTACACGAAAGGTCGCGTCATCACTCATGTAAATACCTAGGTCACGCACTGATTGTGCCTCTGGGATTGCTATTCCTCCGGGTCCAGTGTATTCATTGGGTATTGCATTTAGTTTTGCATGCTGATAGTATAGAGCTTGAAACTTTTCAGCATTGAACTGCATGCTATTCTTTTCGGCCCACTTGTATATTTTGTCCAGCTCACATTGCAGGTGTTTAGTGTCCTCAGGGTTCTGTATTGCCTGTGAAACTTTTGTATCATCTGCATAACTTGTGATCGTGGCTCTCTGCGTGGCTGAGGGCATGTCTGAGAGGGCCATTATGAACAGTAGTGGTCCCAGAACAGTGCCCTGCGGAACACCGCTCACTATTTGCGTGTTAATGGAAGTGGCATTGGCTACTACCACCTGACTTCTATCTTTCAGAAAGTCATGAAGCCATTCTCCCAGTTTTCCAACTATGTTGAGATCACGCAGTTTGTGACATATCATTCCATGATCGACTTTATCAAAGGCCTTTGCAAAGTCGAGATATATCACTTCCACATTTGAGTGGTTGAGCAGCCGTTTCAGCACCCAGTCATAGTGTTGTAGGAGCTGAGTTAAACAGCTTCTCCCTGGTCGGAAACCATGTTGGGTGTCGGGCAGCAAGTCATTCTCTTCAAGGAAGGTGATCAGCTTCCTTCTGACTATTCGTTCCATGACCTTGCTGATGTGTGAGGACAGGGAGATAGGTCTATAGTTCTTGGCTTCCGCTCTGCTACCTCCTTTATGAATGGGGCATATTTTACCTTCCTTCAGTTTTCTTGGAAGTTTGCCAGCTGCAAGGAAGCTCTGAAAGAGGAACTGCAGTAGTCTTGCTAGGACTCTCTTACATGCTTTTAGGAGGATTGCCGGGAATCCATCGGGGCCAGTAGCTGAGTCTGTTTTCATTTCATCTATAGCCTTGATTACATCGTCTTCCTTTATATCGATGTAATCTATCGTCGCCGCTTCTGATTTTATATCTGCAGTGGTAAAAAAGTCAGTTGGATTGGTGATTTGGAGATGCCCAAGGGGTGGAGTGAAAACACTCTTGAATTGCTCATTCAGTATTTCACTTACCCTCATTGGTTTTCCTGTAAGTGTGCCATCCTTTTCGAGGAGTGGCCCTATTCTACAGTGCACCGTAGCTGTTTCTTTGGCATACCTGTAGAAAGCTCTGGGGTTAGATTTTATGTTGTCTATAGCCCAGGCTTCTTTGTCTGCTCTTTCTTTTTCATGGGAGAGTTGCAGACATTTTCGATTTCCAACAGTTTTATTTTTAGGCGGGACTTTTCACTGCTTTCAATCTGTTTGTTTAGGCGATTTGAAAATTTTGTACGCCGTCTCATTAAAATTTTCCTCTCTCTGGGGATTTTGTTCTTGTGTACAGTGGCCTTTCTCTCTGGGACACATTTGTAGCATATGGCTTGCATTACAGACATGAATTGTTGAAGTTTCACGTCGATGTCTGGCGAGGAGAGACATTTAGGCCAGTTTTGTTTGAGGATCTCTTTCTCAATTTGTTTCCAGTTTGCCTTATGGTAGTTCAAGCTGGAAAGATTCTGAGGGTTTCTTGTAGGCTGCATGTCCGTGCTCTCTTTTGGCCCGTACATGGTCAGCTCTATCATGTTGTGATCCGAGAGTAGTGTCGGTGTCACTTTCACATTATGGATGAGATCCATGTCATTTGTGAAGCAGAGATCCAGTGTGTTACCTGCCCTGGTTGGTTGGAGTATTACCTGCTCCATGTACAGGGTGTTGATGAGGTTCAGGAGGGACCTCGTCTGTCCTCATTCACATCTTGTCATTCCCGGGAGAGAAAGGCCCACGGGCTATCTGACATTGGGCAGATTGAAGTCTCCCATATATACTACAATAACAAAGAAATTATTTAAGATTTTAGATTTATGCATAAGTATTCTTATGGTTCCAAAACGCATGGTTCTCAGTTCAGTCCCACTGTGTGGTATCTTGGCATGTGTCTTCTACTATAGCCTGAGACCAACCAAAGCCTTGTCAGTGGATTTTGTAGACAGAAACCGAAAGAAATCAATCGTATATATATGTATGTATGTATGTATGTAAGTCTGTGTGTGTGTCTTTGTGTTTCTCTCTCATCACTGCTTCACAACTGGTGTTCGTTTATTTACATCCCCATAACATACTGGTTTCACAAGAAGAAAGTGATAGAATAAGTACCAGGCTTATCAAAATTTAAAAAAGCTCTACGCAGTGTCTCACATTTTTGTTTGCCCACTCAGTTGTATCTATCAATTTATCTTTGTGTGTGTGTATGTGTACATACATATATATATATGTATGTATATATATATATATATATATATATATATATATATATATATATATATATATATATATATATATATATATATGGATTTCGTGGACAGGAACTGAAACAAATCAATCGTATATATATGTATATATGTAAGTGTATGTGTTTTAGTATTGGCAACATGAATGACAATGGCCAGAGACTACTTGAATTTTGCACATACCATAACCTGTGCATCACCAACACATTCTTTCCCAACAAGACATCCCACAAGGCATCTTGGAGACATCCAAGATCTCACCACTGGCATCAGTTGGATCTCATCATTACACGAAGATCCTTTCTGAATTCTGTTCAATTGACCCGTAGCGCGGATTGTGACACAGATCATTCACTAATAAGAAGGGTGAGGATTCTGCCTAAAAAGTCCATCACTCCAAGAAAATGAGCCAACCACGCATTAACACTGCCAGAACCTCGGACTGCGACAATGTTTTGCTGTTTCTATCAAGGTTGCCCTCAGTAGCTGCCCAACCTCCTCTGCTGAAAGTAGGTGGAATTATATCAAGGAAGCTTCGTATACCACATCAATAGATACTTTCGGAATGAGAGAAAGGTAAAACCCAGATTTTGTTCAGTGATGGGCTCTCAGAGCTGGAAACAGTTATCGAAGCAAAGCGTGCAGCTCTGATGCAATACAAGAGTGTTTCTTCTACAAAGTCACTCGAAGAACTCAGAAAGGCAAGAAATAAAACCCAACTCACTGCCAGACGCTGTGCAAATGGGTATTGACAGGAAATCTGTCAGAGTATCCAGTCAGCTGCTGACAGTGGCGACACCCGTGGGATGTATGCCGGTTTGAAGAAGGCCCTTGGTCCATCCGCAACCACCTCAGCCCCTCTGAAATCAACTACTGGAGATCTCATCAAGGACCAAAGCAAGCAAATGGATACATGGATGGAGTACTACCAGGATCTCTACTCACGAGAGGTAGCTGAGGCAGCAATCGAGGGTGTCAACATCTTGCCAGTCATGTGTGAACTTGACAGTCTGCCATCTATAGCAGAGCTCACCAAATCTATTGACTCCCTAGTAAGTAACAAGGCTCCGGGAAAAGACGGCATCCCCTTAGAGATCATCAAAACCGGCAAAAACATCATCCTGCTTCGGCACATTCATGAGCTTCTGTGTCAGTGCTGGTTAGAGGGTACAGTCCCTCAGAATATGCGGGATGCTAACATCATTACGCTTTACAAAAATAAAAGTGACCGTGATGATTGTAACAATTACCGTGGAATATCTCTTCTAAGCACAGTTGGAAAGGCCTCTACTCGCATTATCCTGTCCAGGCTGCAACTAATTGCTTCTCGAATTTATCCAGAATCGCGGTGTGGCTTTAGAAGAAGCAGATCAACTATTGACATGATATTCTCCATACGCCAACTTCAGAAGTCCAGAGAGCAGAACATGCCATTATATATGGCCTTCATTGATCTGACAAAGGCCTCTTCATCCTGCTCCAAAAAATCGGATGTTCACCAAAGCTGTTGAGGATCATCAAATCATTCCATGCTAATATGCAAGGCACCATACAGCACAATGGTTCAACATCAGCCGCCTTCCAAATAAAAAAATGGGGTAGAGCAAGGTTGTGTCCTTGCTCCTACATTATTTGGCATCTTCTCGCTGCTGCTGTCACATGCCTTTGAGACATGAGATGATGGAGTGTTTCTGCACAGTAGAAGTGATGGGAAACTGTTCAATCTCTCGCGTCTGCGTGCCAAGACCAAAATCTCAGAAGCGTCCTGATCAAGGAGATGCTATTTGCTGATGATGCCGCTCTGGTATCACACACAGAAGAAGCCATACGAAGGCTCAGCAACTGTTTTGAGCAAGCATTTGGCAACTTTGGCTTAGTTATCAGCCTCAAGAAGACCAACATCATGGGTCAGGCTACATCGGACATCCCAAACATACATATTGGAGACCACAGAGTATAGGAGGTGGAGAAGTTTACCTATCTTGGCTCTACCGTCACCTACAACCTATCCCTTGATGCTGAGCTCAATATACGCATTGGCAAGGCAGCTGCTGTGATGGCCCAAATCACCAAACGCGCATGGGACAACAATAAGCTGACCAAGACCACAAAAATGAAGATTTACCAGGCATGTGTACTTAGCACTCTACTGTATGACTTTGACGCCATACACACGCCATACGACGCCATATGTCGCCTAAATATCTTTCACCTGCGCTGTCTCCGGAAAATCCATCGCATCAAATGGCGATGTCCCTAACAAAGAATCATGTCCCTAACAAAGATGTCCTCAAGCAAGCAGGAATACCAAGCATGTTTGAACTCTTCACACAAAGACGTATGAGATGGCTTGGACATGTTAGCCGTATGGAAGATGGCAGAATCCCCAAGGACATACTCAACGGAGAGCTTGCTAGGGGCACTAGGTCTGTGGGAAGACTGTTCTTACGATACAAGGATGTTTGCAAAAGGGACATGAATGCCTGCAACATCAATATTACCAACTGGGAAGCAGTTGCCAGCAACCGTGGAGATTGGCGACGTACCGTAAAAGAGGGAACACAAAGGAGTGACATAGTGAGAAAGGAGAAATGGAAAGACAAGAAAATACGTCAACAAGAAACTATGACATTACAACCAGTCAGGCAAAGTCTTCGCTACATTTACGGCACCTGCCAGAGGGAGTGTTTGTCCCGGATAGGACTACACAGCCACAGCAAGAGATGTATTAGGACATGAAATGTAAAAGCCGGACTAGATTATTTTATGCGCAACTCCATTGTCTCCCGAGACAAAAAGGATGCCAACAACAATATATATGGATTTCGTAGACAGGAACTGTAACAAATAAATCGTATATATATGTATGTAGCTTTTTACATTCTGAGATTTAATAATACATTTTAGAGAGTTACTTCCCTTATATAAACCGAGCGAAAATGCATTAAAAATGCGGAAAAAATTATGGTAATTTTTTTTTAATCGTAAACTCATCGTAGACGTGCGCTAATACAACTATAAGATACCCGGTTTTGGTTAAACTGCACTGCAAAATGTGGGAGTAGTTAGGAATCTAAATCGTAGGAGACAGATACACAACCTCTCTTTTATATATAAAGATAAACTCAAAGAGCAACTAGAAAGTGAAAGTAGTATCTAACTTAGGATGTCTCATAGATAGTGGTGGCAATGGTGTTGGAGGTGGTAGATGTGGTTATCATGGCAGCGGTGGTGGTGGTGGTGTAGTGGTGACAGTGGATGTGTATGATGGCAGCAATTATAGTGTTGGTGTTTTTGTAGAGGTGGTGGTGGTGGCGGCGGCAGTGGATGATAATGATAATGATGATGATAATAGTAGTAGCATTGATTATGTTAGGATGTCTCATGGATGGTAGTGTTGAAGACATTGCAGAGTGTAGTGGTGGTGAAATTGGTGATTTTGAATATGATGCTGGTATTGGTCTTGGGGTTGTGGTGGTGGCATTGGAGGTTGTAGTAATGGTTGTAGTGGTGGTTGTGAAGATGATTCTGATATTGATAGTCTTTGCATTGAGGTGGTGGCAGAGTCAGAGTAAATAATAAGAGCCCAGTTAACACAAGATTCTTAAAGTTCTGAGATCATAAGATAGAGAGCAAGAAGTTAAAAGTTCCAATACTGGCCCAATACCTACACCCCAGATTCTTCAACTATTTTATAAGAAAGGGGTTAATGGCAGGATAGGGATTCAGCTTTAAAATAAATTGTATAACAAAAAATACATAAATAAATTACTGCGCCAACGATGTAATTTTAGTATGTGTGTAAGCAATGCAAACAATGGAAAATAATTTAAACACTCATTTTCTAATGTCTAAGGATGGATATTTATGCGTATCAATCTTTTTCTTTTTATTTTCTTTCAAATATAATTCTAGGGAATTGAAAAAGCTGTGTACGATGTCAAGCGAATTTAGCTATTTACGATGAGCGGATGTTTACGTTACAAACAAATCTGTAGGCCTGTTTACATGTTTACGTTAACTACGTCACAAAATAGCTGTTTACGTCACAGTAACAATATTTTGAGAGGCAGTAAATAATATGAGGCCGAAAGAAAGAATATCATTGGTTAAAATTCGAATTATTAAACAACGTTAAACTTAGAAATTACAATTCCGTTTTCATTTTGGTTTACAATTATGTTTTCTTTTGACACATTCTACCAGTATACGAAGTTTCAAATTGTTTAGTTAACAAGGAAAATCTGGCCTTCAAACTGAAAAGATCCGCGACCTTTTCCTTTTGATGGGCAATTCAATTAATTAATTTTCTTTAACTAAACACTTTGAAACTTCGTATACTGGTAGAATGTGTCATATAGAACATCTTTTACTCTTAGCATTGTTGAGAAAAGTTTCTACTTTCGAAGTTATTTCGTGTTAGATTTGTCGTATTATGGTAATTTCAACCAATTAATGATGTGTATTCAGCTGAATCAAATTACTGCTGTTGTTTGTCAACAACAACTTCCGGCGGTGTATATTTCGTTTGTCACTGTTATTTATGAAATACTAGCAGTATATCCCGGCGTTGCTAGGGTTTGTAAGGGAAATAACTATTTAAGCATTTTTAGAGAGTTATAGCCTAAAAGATAGCAAAATAATGCATTAAAAATGGAAAAAAAATTATGGTAAATTTTTTTTAAATCGTTGACTCATCGTAGACATTTTTAGAGAGTTACTTCCCTTATATAATAGCGAAAAAATGCATTAAAATGGAAAAAATGATGGTAATTCTTTTTTTAAATCGTAGACTCATCGTAGACGCGCGCTAATACCCAGAAGGGCTCGATATGAATCACGACTATAAGATACCCAGTTTTGGTTAAACTGCACCGCAAAATGTGGGAGTAGTTAGGAATCTAAATCGTAGGAGACAGACACACAACTTCACTTTTATATATAAATATTTCATCTGTTACGTTCGTGTGAATAAACGAATGTATCTGAAGCACGTTTACTTCATATCACCACCATAATCGTTCGTGCATTTCTATTTTAGGTTTTTTCCTGTTTTTCAGCTACTATTTTCAGAAAGAATTCCTCTCGACCCCCTATTTTACTCGCAAGTTATTGTTTTTTTTTATTTTGTTGCCAAAAACTCAGCTTTTTAGATTCGGAGATTCCGGAAAAATTGCCAAAAATCGGAATTTTGAAATTCTTTGCTACCCCTCTTACCTCTACCCCTCCAATTCAATTCCCCCCATCCTTTTTCCCTTTTTTCGTAACCCTAACGCTAAAACCCCAACTTTATACCTAGCTCTAATCCTGAAACCCCAACCCTAACCCTAACTGTAGCACTAAAACCCTAACCCTAACGCTAAAATCCTAGCCCTAAGTAGAAAAAGTGTTGCAAATTTTTTTAAAGCTAAAACCAGTACAAACGCATGAACGATGTCATAAATAACAGTGACAAACGAAATATGCCCCGCTGGTAGTTGTTGATAAACAACAGCAGTAATTTTATTCAGCTGAATACACGTCATTGATTGGTTGAAATTATCTAAATACGACAAATTTAACACGAAAATACTTCGAAAATAGAAACTTTTCTCAACAACGCTAAGAGTAAAAGATGTTCTACATGACATATTCTACCAGTATCCGAAGTTTCAAAGTGTTTAGTTAAAGAAAATTAATTAATTGAGCTGCCCAGTTGGGAAACGTTTGTTAAATATGGGTAATAATTTTCTTGCAATCCTTGTTAGTATATATTTACTATATGGGTCTAGGAGTGGCTGTGTGGTAAGTAGCTTGCTTACCAACCACATGGTTCTGGGTTCAGCCCCACTGTGTGGCACCTTGGGCAAGTGTCATCTACTATAGCCTCGGGCCGACCAAAGCCTTGTGAGTGGATTTGGTAGACGGAAACTGAAAGAAGCCCGTCGTATATATACATATATATATGTATGTATGTGTGTGTGTGTGTGTGTGTTTGTGTGTCTGCGTTTTCCCCTCACCATTGCTTGACAACCGATGCTGGTGTGTTTACGTCCCCGTAACTTAGCGGTTCGGCAAAAAAGTCCGATAGAATAAGTACTAGGCTTACAAAGAATAAGTCCTGGGGTCGATTTGGTCGACTAAAAGCGGTGCTCCAGCATGGCTACAGTCAAATGACTGCAACAAATAAAAGAGTATATGTTTGATAAGATCAGTTTATATCTGTTTTTTTTTTTTTTTATTATTTTAGGCGTCGGTGTATATCCTATGTGAAGACGCGTGACTTAGTGGTTAGAGTATTCGACTCACGATCGAAAGGTTATGTGTTCGATTCCGGGCGGCGTGCTGTGTCCTTGAGCAAAACACTTTATTTCTGCTCCGGTCCACTCAACTGGCAAAAATGAGCTGTATATGTAATTCAAAGGGCCGACAATGACCCATTCTATGTCATGCAAAATTTCCCTAAGAACTTATATTAAGAATACGCGTGTCTGTAGAGTGCCTAGCCACTTGCACTTTAAGAGCAGCTTTTTCCGTTGATCGAATCGACTGGAGCACTTATTGTCATAACCAACGGTATGCTATTTATACGGTGTGAGGGCGCGTGGCTTAGTGGTTAGGGCATTCGGCTCATGATCGTAAGGTTGTGAGTTCGATTCCCGGCGACGCGTTGTGTCCTTGAGCAAGACACTTTATTTCACGTTGCTCCAGTCCACTCAGCTGGCAAAAATGAGTTGTACTTGTATTTCAAAGGGTCAGCCTTGTCACTCTCTGTGTCACGCTGATTTTCCCCGAGAACTACGTTAAGGGTACACGTGTCTGTGGAATGCTCAGCCATTTGCACGTTAATTTCACGAGCAAGCTGTTCCGTTGATCGTATCAGCTGGGACCCTCGTCGTCGTAACCGGCGGAGTCTTTTTTATACGGTGTTGCTTGGGTAGGATTCTACATTTTCATTGTATTTGCTATTCTTTGGTCATTTCTGCTGTCTGGACGAAAATATATATTTATCGTCAAATCTATTTAATATTCTTTTTCTTAAGATAACAACCAATATTTTCAAGATATTCGGTGGATGATTAGAGGAGTCTTGACACATATATTATCAGCTTGGTTGGTTAAAATAGCACTGATATTAATTGTTATCTTTTTCTCATACTTTCACGTTATGGCAATATCACTTTCTGCCTTTAGCAATATATTCTGTGTTAACCCGAATTTCATATCTTTTCGCCGATTGTTTTGACAACAACAAATACTTCCTGATGCCATAATGTTTCAGAAATTTCCTGCTGTATGACTTCCAGTAAGACGCTTACAAAATGGCAATGTGAACATTCTCCCCAAACAATCTCATCTCGGCTGTATCCCACTTGCTCAGGTTCAGTTCTTGGCACCGGACTTGCTCTAAATATATTTGTGTCTCCGTCACTACGATTATCTTTTTACTTATACTAATGTATCTCAACAAAATATTAAGTACATATAATGTATGTCAATTCTCATTCTTAGAAACACAAATTGCTACATTAAACGTCCGATGAAATCTTGTTAACATCCCTATCCATTCAAGTATATGTGCAACGTATGCAAACAAAAGCAAAGAATACTCAACACAAGATATGGTGTTTAAATATTAATATTATCAGTTTGACTCAGAAATGTATTACTTGAAGTTCCTCACTTGAATGAAGGAGATGCATTTGATCATTACAATATTTAATGCTGTCGTTTCTCTTTACGTTCTGAGTTCAAATTCCGCCGAGGTCGAATTTGCCTTTCATCCTTTCGGGGTCGATAAATTAAATACCAGTTGCGTACTGTGGTCGATCTAATCTACTGGCCCCCTTCCCCGAAATTTAGGACTTTGTGCCTCGAGTAGAAAAGAATATTTAATTCTGAAAGGCGGTTAGCACGCCGGGCGAAATGCGTAGCCGTATTTCGTCTGCCGTTACGTTCTGATTTCAAATTCCGCCGAGGTCGACTTTGCCTTTCATCCTTTCGGGGTCGATAAATTAGATACCAGTTACGCACTGGGGCCGATGTAATCGACTTCATCCGTTTGTCGTTCCTTGTTTGTCCCCACTGTATTTGGCCCCTTGTGGGTAGTAAAGAAATAGGTATTTCGTTTGTCTTTACGTTCTGAATTCAAATTACGCCGAGGTTGACTTTGCCTTTCATTCTTTTGGGGTCGATAAATTAAGTACCAGTTGCATATTGAGATCGATCTAATCGACTGGCCATCCCCAAAATTTCGGGCCTTCTGCCTAGAGTAGTAACAATATATAATTCTGAGACTTGAGACAGTCATAACTTCCAAATAAGGTGGGCTGTACTAGTTGTTTTAGATCCCTAATTGTACTAGTAGTTTTAGATTTTAACTTTGAACTTATTTGTGTTACCCATACATAATTTACTGGACCCTTTCCAAAAAATTTCGAGCGTTGTGCCTAGAGTAGTAAAGAATATTCAATTCTGAGACTTGAGACAGTCATAACATATAGATAAAACTGTTCCCTCTAAGTGTTACCCAGTACGCAACTAGTACTTTATTTATCGACCCCAAAAGAATGAAAGGCAAAGTAGTAAAGACCCGGAACTTATTGCTCTTCAATTACTATCGCAAACAGCCGTAGCTTTCTTCGGCTGAATACATGTTGATTAGTTAAAATTACCCAAATACGACAACTTTAACACGAAATAACTTCTAAAATACGAAATTTTGTCAAAAAATGTTGAAAGTAAACCGTGTTTAGCGTGAGAAATTACACTAGTATAAGAAGTTAAAAAAAGAAAGAAGAATTTAAAAATCTGAGAGTGAAATTGAAGAGATTCGATTTCAAAATTGTATGTAAAATCGAAGAAAATATTAAGCCAAAATTAACTTAAGTTAGAAGGAAAACATATATACCCATATTAAATTAATTACTTGTAAAATAAATTTAATTAAAATAAATATAAGTTTGTTATAATAAAATACGCATTTACAGAGATCTATCAGCATAAAAATAAACACATGTTCATACAAACACAAAGATACTTACATATAAAAGTACCTGTATGTGTATATACATATAAATGTATGTGTGTACGTGTATATACATACATATATATATATATATATATATATATATATATATATATATATATATATATATATATGTGTGTGTGTGTGTGTGTGTATGTATATTTATATGTATATATATATAACCAGCTGAAATTGCAAAGATAATCTGGAACTCGACTGAGGATAGAAAACTCCGAATGATTCGTCCTTGCTTTCTTTGTATCATCTGTCTGGATGTTTCGTTGTCCCTTTTTTATATCACTTGTGTGGATGTTTTGCGTTCGTGTCCCAGTTTTGTATCATATATATATATCGTACATAGCTCGGGCACACAAGGACAAAAAGCTATATAAGATGAATGATAAAAGAAGACTATTAAAAGAAGACTATTATATGATAGAAAATATGCCATTCTCCGGATTTTAAGTGTAATCTCGATCTTTATCCTAATATGGATAATTCATTTCACTTAACCAGTTAAGCACAAATCTCTTGAGTTTTCGGAGGAGTTAAAACCTTGGATTATAAATACTGAAAGCATCATTGTAACTAAAAGAACGTAATATGTATATAATTAAGAACAATCGATGACTAACCGATAATATTTCTTTGTAATGAACGCATAATACATAAGTATATGGCGTTTGATTGTTAGTCAAAGGCATTCATTTGTATCGGTTAGGGTATCTAATTGTCGGTTAGGGTATTTAATGGTGTTTGAAACTTTTTAATTGACAATGCGGCCGGTGGCGTATGTGATCAGATAACTTACATGGGTTGTGGTTTTGAAGATGAATATATTAACTGAAATCAGCAAATAGTTTTCCTTCGGGGTTAGCCACTTGGCTTATAATGCTGTTTTCCTGTCTGTTTGACTGGCATCATTTTAGACCAGTGGTTCTCTACCGGATCCCATATGAGTCTTAGGAGTCCATAAAAGATATTGTTAAAATTTATTTGAAATAAATTGGCGCAGGAGTGGCTGTGTGGTAAGTAGCTTGTTTACCAACCACATGGTTCCGGGTTCAGTCCCACTGCGTGGCACCTTAGATAAGTGTCTTCTACTATAGCCTCGGGCCGACCAAAGCCTTGTGAGTGGATTTGGTAGACGAAAACTGAAAAGAAGCCCGTCGTATATATGTATATATATATATGCGTGTGTGGGTTTGTGTGTTTGTGTTTGTCCCCATAGCATTGCTTGACAACCGATGCTGGTGTGTTTATGTCCCCGTTACCTAGCGGTTCGGCAAAAGTGACCGATAGAATAAGTACTGGGCTTACAAAAAGAATAAGTCCCGGGGTCGAGTTGCTCGATTAAAGGCGGTGCTCCAGCATGGCCGCAGTCAAATGACAGAAACAAGTAAAAGAGTAAAGAGTAAAGAGAGTACTTCTACAATACACAAAATATTTGAATAATTATTTTTATACAATTGCTAATAATATTTAATTATAAAAATATAATAGGAGTTTTTGAATATCGTATGACTGCAAAGGTCCATCCTAGTAAAACAGCAGCCAAAGAGATTAAATAGGTAAAAAAAATTGTTGAGAAACACTCCTTTAGATCAATCACGTAGATGGCTGTTGTCAATGGCGTTCGTTCTTTTTGACAATTATCAGCACGCAGTTTAGTTTGAACTTAATCACATGGTTAGTAGCGTTGTCGATGAATCTGCATCATTTTGCACATAGCTTTAGAAATAAATTGATGTGGCAATGAAATTTTTTTGCAGAGCTATTCGTAAAATGTTTCCCGATATATTGGAATTAGTTCCATGATTTGAAAAGCCCCAAAACACGGTCGGCGGATAGACCTAATCTATTAATGTGTAATTTTTAGGAGCCATTTGACATGCGCAGATTCAGAAGTATTTATCTCTACTTTCAACCTCATCTACCTGGGCGAAATGCGTAGCCATATTTCGTCTGCCGTTACGTTCTGAGTTCAAATTCCGCCGAGGTCGACTTTGCCTTTCATCCTTTCGGGGTCGCTAAATTAAGTACCAGTTATGCACTGGGGTCGATGTAATAGACTTAATCCGTTTGTCTGTCCTTGTTTGTCCCCTCTGTGGGTAGTAAAGAAATCTATCTATCTATCTATCTATCTATCTATCTATCTATCTATCTATCTATCTATCTATCTATCTATCTATCTATCTATCTATCTATATATCTGTCTGTCTGTCTGTCTGTCTATCTATCTATCTTTCTGTCTGTATGTCTGGCCGTCCGTCCGCCTGTCTGTCTGTTTGTGTGCCTATCTATCTGTCTGTCTATCTATCTATCTATCTATCTATCTATCTATCTGTTTGTCTGCCTGTTGGATCATCTATCTATCTTCCCAGGAGGCTCCCATTTTTTTGACAAAGCCGTTGGGAAGGCAGCTCTTAAAGGAAAAAGATACTCTGACATCAAACTTGCAGTTAAAATAGCATCAGTTATCTTGCAATGCTTGTCACTGGAACCAATTATGGCCACCGAGAGAGTGGCAAAAGTGTTCCATCAGTTTTTGCCATTTAAACCTAATGACGTACTGATGTCTTACTATCATTTCGTTCATTAAGGTTTTCAGGCGAAAGAATATTAGGATGAGTATTTTCTTCAAACTTTCATTTCATATTTCAACAAATATTCAGACAGGCTCGGCTTACCAGCTGATGAGCGAAAACGAGCAACTCTGAGTACTGGATATCAGAGCCCTTCAGTTATAGTGTGTTTGTGTGTGTGTGTGTAGGCGCAGGCGTGACTGTATGGTTGGAAAGCTTGCTTTCCTAACCATACAGGCTTGGGTTCACTCCCACTGCGTGGTACCTTGGGCAGGTGTCTTCTACTATAGCCTTCGACCAACGAAAGCCTTGTGAGTGGATTTGGTAGATGGAAACTGAACCAAGTTCGTAATGTGTGTGTATGTGTGTGTGTGCATGTGTGTGTGTATTTACGTTATTGTAGACTTGTTTTGTATATGAACATAAAATTTCGGTGGTAGAATTAGCTTTTGTGTAGCATATAGCAAGTATGTTTGCTTAAAATAATGATATGATGTTTAATTTTAATTACTTCTCTGCAGCACTGATGAGGTCTTATATAACCGAACATTCCAGAAATTTCTCCTTTGTTTAGAAGTTACTAAAATATATATTAGTCAATTACTTTATGCCTTTCATTCATTCACCAGATAGTTATTTTTAATGAGATTGCAGAGGCGCACTACATTAAATGTGTTAACACCAACATATCTAAAACATGAAAAATGTGTAGTTATTGAAATTAGCACTTTTTATTAAAGAAAATAGGTAAAATACATAATATTGTCTAGCAAGCCATGGAATCAAAAATACACAGAATAGACAGCATATGGGATGGGACATGCTTGGAGGACTGTCGACTTCCAAGCTAGTGGTTTGCTTTAAATGGACAATTATGACTACCATGTTTTAAAGTAGTATTTACTTCTTCATTGATTTTCAATTCTGATGCCAGGGGATATTTTTCTTTTACTGATGGTGAACTGGAACGTTTAATCCTGAGATTAATTAAATTCTGCACCAGATATGGCCTCTACAATAAAATAACAAATAAATCTTTGAACTAGTTTTGATACCTGTTCGGAGTCGTTTACTTTTGATTACAATTTTGTTGCCTCAAGGGAAGGTACAAATTAATATATATATATATATATATCGTCTTCAATAAATCTGAGAGCTTGCATATTTTGTAACAATTTATTAATTAATAGTAATATTGATTTCGCAATGATAAAGCTACTTTAAATGCACGTGTCTTCCCACAAATAAGATCAAAGTTAAAATCTAAAACTACTAGTACAATTAGGGATCTAAAACAACTAGTACGGTCCTGAACATTCAGATACAGGTACATCCATAATTTCACGAAGAATACAGACACTCAGACCACACACACACATACACTCACAAATATTTACATACATACATATATACGCACATATGCTTGCATACATACATACATACACACTTACATACATACATACATACATACATACATACATACACACACACACACAAATGCACATATACATATTTGTTTTTTGTTAAATCATTTCTATTCACAATAACTGAAGTATCTCAAAACTTTCAGCAGAGTACTATATTTACTTTTACAAGGAAAGGTTGAAAATAACTTTGAAGGTGGCTCTCCGTCATCGATCAGCTCGATGACGAAAGGTGAAATTTGTAAGTCACTATTAAACATTTCCAAACTAAAGTGGACACCAAGCAATAACTCTATGTTTATATATATATGTTTATATATATATATATATATGTTTGTGTGTGTATACACACTCATACATATACATAGTTAATCCCCCAGAACGAGGGAAAACACAAGAAAAAGTTATAATGCGAGGACGTGGTACATACAAAGTATTATGGCAGGAGATATATATAGGGAAAATTCACAAAAAAAGACGATGGCAGGTGGCGTAGACAACAAACAGATGTATTAGTTCAACGCTCGGGAAGTGAAAAAGTTTTTAACATTTCGAGCCTACACTCTTCCACAGAAAGAAAGAGGGAAAGAAAATAAAGCGTAGTGACTAGCGATATAAATGCATACATACATACATACACATTAACTTCAACTGTGCAGCTGAAAACCTGTTCTATGAAATTACACGCTCAGCATGTGAAGAAAGCTACATTGGACAAACATGATGCTCTGTATGATAATGCATGACGAGAATACATATTAATAGGAATCAGTAAACTTATAGAAGCGTGAGCAGGTAAGAAACAACCAAAGTTATTATTTCGACCTGTATGTATTTAGTCATTAAATAACGCAGCAACAACGAATCAATAAAGAGAAAAACTTCCATAACTAAATATCAACCATTTTTAGATACTTGTGGCAAAGAAAGGGACACAACTATCGGCAACTCTACTGCAACACGTGCTAAATTTCCTGCAGCTACTACTAGTGTGACTGACATAAATATCTTTCACATCAACTAACAGTCCTGATTCTTCTGCTACAGAGCTATATATGCTACTGCATCTACAGCCAGCTACTCCTGCGGTTGTCACTGCCACAAACACCAAAACCTAGCCACAATCAGCAGCAGAGTTGATATAACGAAAAGTTATTGTAATATAATTTATTTCAGTTTACTTTTCCTTTTATTTCAACATAACTAAATGGTCTTTATAAAGTCATCGAAAACTCTTGCACATTTGACTAAAAGTAAGTAAATACCTACTTTAATCCATGATAAAATTCGTAAAAGCAGCTTTTTCGTTTTGCTTCTTTTTAAATAAATTTCCTTCGGTGAAATCTCTTAAACTTTTTAATAAATATCTCTATATCTATATCTATATCTGTGGAGGCGCAATGGCCTAGTGGTTAGGGCAGCGGACTCGCAGTCGTAGGATCGCGGTTTCGTTGTGAGTGTTTATTGAGCGAAAACACCTAAAAGCTCCACGAGGCTCCGACAGGGGGTGGTGATCCCTGCAGTACTCTTTCACCACTCTTTCTCCCACTCTTTCTTCTGTTGGCCTGCTCGCTTAGCCAGCGGGGTGCATCATTCGAAGGCTAAAACAATGCGAAGCGCATTGTGACCAGCAATGTGTAACTACA
Source organism: Octopus sinensis (assembly GCF_006345805.1). Classification (NCBI taxonomy): domain Eukaryota; kingdom Metazoa; phylum Mollusca; class Cephalopoda; order Octopoda; family Octopodidae; genus Octopus; species Octopus sinensis. The sequence continues at coordinate 136,401,279 of NC_043000.1, forward strand.
TCTGATGGACTGGTCGGTCACGTGATGATGATATCTATATCTATACAAACAGATATGTGTGTGTATGTATGTGTGCGCGCGCATGTACATATATCGCAGATCATATTTATTTACAATACTGCAAGTGGTTATGCTGTGATTAAACCTATGACAGCGCAATCTCTAGTGCATTGCTCACATTTTATAAATTACACTCACACACGCACACACACACTTAAGGTAAATTGTCAAATCTGCTTAGGCATCATTTGGAATACCTTGTGGTATTGATTCTGATTTTCTATATTCTGTATTGGATGAAGGTCTGTTTCATCTTTTATCGTTTTGGGGCTGATAAATAAGGTACCACCCCAGGGCAATATATTAATCCAATAGTTAGAGCCTCGAACAAGCAGTTTTGCAATCTGTTCTGATTACTTTTCTTCTTTTTATTAATACCGCTACCAAGATGTACCGGCACATATGCCTTTGCATAAAGCAACATCGGTAAAAAAATCAAAAACAAAATCCTTTAGAGTTGTAGCTTACTGAGAAATTTTCCAGGTGCAAATCGATAATCACACGAGATATACGGAGGCTCGGGCCATATACATATACATACATAATGGAAGCACAATATAAGTAATATATACATACATATATATATACATATATATATATATATATATATATATATATATATATATATATATATATATATATATATATATATATATATATATATATGTATATATATATATATATATATATATATATATACTTACATATAAATGGTATACACTTCGAAACGTTCCCAACAACGAGCATTTCCCGGTAAATATATATATATATACGTATATATATATAATAGGCGCAGGAGTGGCTGTGTGGTAAGTAGCTTGCAAACCAACCACATGGTTTCGGGTTCAGTCCCACTGCGTGGCATCTTGGGCAAGTGTCTTCTGCTATAGCCCCGGGCCGACCAATGCCTTGTGAGTGGATTTGGTAGACGGAAACTGAAAGAAGCCTGTCGTATATATGTGTGTATATATGTATATATATATGTATGTATGTGTGTGTGTGTTTGTGTGTTTGTGTTTATCCCCCTAGCATTGCTTGACAACCGATGCTGGTGTGTTTACGTCCCCGTCCCCTAGCGGTTCGGCAAAAGAGACCGATAGAATATGTACTGGGCTTACAAAGAATAAGTCCCGGGGTCGATTTGCCCGACTAAAGGCGGTGCTCCAGCATGGCCGCAGTCAAATGACTGAAACGAGTAAAAGAGTATATATATATATATATATATATATATATATATATATATATATATATACATGCATACATATAGCTTACTGCTACGTAAAGGTAGGATCAATAAAAAAGTGCTCTATCTGATGAGAGATAAATATTGTTTGATGAAAACAGTATATATTTTTATGGGCTACTAATAGTTTCATGCCATGTAAATGACACAGATAGCATTTAATAACGCTTCTGGTGCCTTCATGTAATCTTCAGGCTGTGCTCACATGCCATATACAGAGTAAAGCAGAACGAAGAAATAAGAGAGATTGCGAGTGCAGTCAAGAAGAAAGTAGATGTAAATGGCAGAACGGTGAAAACACCTGAAAATGAAAGGAAGAGGTAAAAAGTAAAAAGAAAAACATAAAGGGTGACTTAGAGTTATGTTGCTTTCGACCGTAAAGCCATAATAAGGCTGAACAATTCTGGGTCTATAGTCTGTGTTACAGTCACTCAATTCGGGAAGGGTGGTATTTTTCAATTCGTTAACAGGAACTTTTCCAAATATTTTCATCTGCTGAAAATTTCAAATCTGGAATTCAGCAATGCGGTGAAGCTCTTAGATTTAAAAAGTATTTTCAGCTACAAAATCACTTTCAACAAAAATTTCCCGTTTTTCGGTGATAGATCGTTGAGAGGTGAATTCATGTGGAAATATTGTTTTAAATGCGGGTTTCTTTCACGTTAGTGATATTTAGCATAAGAAACCTTTTTTAAGTATTATATAAAAATTATAAAACAACAATAACTAATGAGTTGATTAAATAATTTAAGAATAATATACAATCAAAGCTCAGTAGTTTTTTTTCACTTATTTCTCGATGTCTAATTACTGCTCGTTTTAGATATTTCACTCGATGTGGCTTTAAAATAGAAAGCATCTCTGTTTTTCTTTTAAAATGCGTCTGTAGTTCCTTGGTTCCCTGACAGACGTTTTCTTTATAAATTTCACGATAGCAAGCGTGAGATATATTTACCCCTGCAGTCACTTCTGTTTTTTTAATCTTTAGAGTAGAAAATATCAACTAATTATTATCATGGGAAAAGGATTCATCAAACCGCTTAAAAGTAAACGGAGTTTGGGTTCTTAGGTGTTGTGCAGTTTTTTTATCACATTCTTCCATTTCAATAAAGTCTTCGCTGCGAGCACTTGGTCTTGTGAATGAAACGCATCATTTATGTTATTCGTAGAAACATCAAGGGTCAACAGTTCAGTAATGTCAACGATCGCTTCTGTTTCCGAACAATCTCTATTGGTTCTCTGGATTTTTCAAAATTATCAATAAATTGAGGGTAGAGTTTATTCTAAACGTTTTTCGCATTTTTTTCCGTGTAACTTTCTTCGAGGTTCCTTTTTATTAGTTTTACTGTATACAGATCCCTGAATGATTATCCAAAATCCCTTTGGTATTGGGTCTCCCTCCTTATCAATAACACTGTGATCAAATGTGTGATGAAAATAATGTGCTTAAAATATCGCAATAAAACCATGATCCATTGGATGCAAAAGTGACGTTGTATTTGACGGTATAAACATTAATCTAATATTTAGAGGTGATATAGTAGATATTGTGGATGGCATGATACATTATCTGCGATCTGTAGCACATGAAACGCAATATTTTACCTTCACGATATTTTTCAACTTCGGCTACAAAGTGATACGAAAACCAATGTTCAAACAGTGAAGCGGTAACCCAATTTTTTTTTATATTTGCTTTTATAAGACTAGAAGTGTAGCTTTTAAGAACCATGTAATTGCCTTTAGATTTTCGGCAGGCTGCAGAAGCAAATTTTAACTTACAGTCAACAACTGCATTACCGCCAAATACTATCATTAATCGATCTTCAGCTACTTAGAAATCAGGTATCGAAGATTTCTTCTTTTTTCAACATAGCTTCTTACTGGCAATTATTTTCTAAAACAAAATTGGATTAGATATTATCATTAGAGTTGCTCCCTTTTTGTTTTAAATTTCTCAACACACCTTGAAGAAGTCGTTCCCTTCAAATTTTAAGGATAGTTTCAGTTAATCAAAGGTTATTTGGTCAATATTAATACATTGAGATTCTGTCCTACGCGCGCACGTGTATCTTACAGAAGTAGAATTTGAGGAATAAGGTATTTGCATAACGCTTTAATGGGTAGAAAAATTAAATTAACGTTTCAGACTTTAATTAGAGAAGAGTGGCATACAAGGAGCAGGAACGAGAATTGTCTTGGAAAAAATACGGATGAAGCGTTTGAGACCAAATAGGAATGCTCTTGTATGGATCCCAGCACTAAGTGAAATAGCGAGAGAAAAAAGTGAGGTACTTGTTTAAAAAGTCACCTGAGGAGATGCAAGCTGCACCTGCGATGCAAGACGATTGGTTGAACAGTATCTCACCTGCAAGTAACAGGTGCGAGTTGAGTCAAAACAATTGTAGTGGCTTTGAATAAAGAATCTCAAGACAGATCGATCTATCGGTAGATAGATAGTTAAAGATAGATAGATAGATGGACAGACAGACAGACAGACAGACAGATAGATAGATAGATAGATAGATAGATAGATAGATAGATAGATAGATAGATAGATAGATAGATAGATAGATATTCTGAAACAAATACACAGTGTAATTGTTATTGACTTTGTAGTTGAACTCAGAAGCTCTTCAAATTCTAAACGTTCATTTCTTTAGCTTGGCATATTTCAATTTCTTAAGCCTTCGTTGCGGTAGATACGGTATACCACGTTATTCACAAACACACTTTCACCCTCGTTATACATACTGATGTGGAGGCGCAATGGCCCAGAGGTTAGGGCAGCGGACTCGCGGTCGTAGGATCGCGGTTTCGATTCCCAGCCCGGGCGTTGTGAGTGTTTATTGAGCGAAAACACCTAAAGCTCCACGAGGCTCCGGCAGGGGATGGTGGTGATCCCTGCTGTACTCTTTCACCACAACTTTCTCTCACTCTTACTTCCTGTTTCTGTTGTACCTGTATTTCAAAGGGCCGGCCTTGTCACTCTCTGTGTCACGCTGAATCACCCCGAGAACTACGTTAAGGGTGCACGTGTCTGTGGAGTGCTCAGCCACTTACACGTTAATTTCACGAGCAGGCTGTTCCGTTGATTCAGATCAACCGGAACCCTCATCGTCGTAACCGACGGAGTGCTTCCACTCCACATACTGATCCACCCACTCATCTACACATTACAAAGATGACAATAGCGCTACAAATAGATCGTTAGTTCCATAACACCAGCATAATTTTGGAAGCCTGTACTGTTTTATGTGGCATTTTTAGGGTTAGTTTAGAGAAGCCTTTTTTTCACTCCAAGTTCTACTCACGGCTGCAATGAATTTAGCAAGCCGAAAGCTCATTTTACTGTACCGTTCCTGCTTACAACATTAAATTGTTCTATCTGTTTGCTATTCGTTTACATCTCCGTAGACTGAAACTAGCAGCCATGATTGTTCTGGTCATATGTTTATACGACCAAAGCAATTAACTGAGAAATCTTTAATTAAAAAGTGAATTGAATTGAAAAACCGAGAAGTAAATAATTGTTTTGGCCCTGTGCACAGCTGAACATTAGCGACAAAATATAAATGGCCAACTCTTCTGTTGGGTGTCTGCTGCTCTATTAACAAGTATTTTGCAAGTTCGCAGATATTGACAGACAGTTATTTAGTAAACTCTTCACTAATTCAATTTACTTAAAAATCTTATCTCTCCCTTTCTTTCTTTCTTTCTTTCTTTCTTTCTTTCTTTCTTTCTTTCTTTCTTTCTTTCTTTCTTTCTTTCTCTCTCTTTTCTTCTCTTTTTCTTCTTTCTTTCTTCTTTCTTCTTCTTTTCTTTTTTTCTTCTCTTTCTTCTTCTCATTTTCTTTCTTTTCTTTTTCTTTCTCCTTTCCTTTCTTCTCCTCAATTCTCTTCTTTTCTTTCTTCTTCTTTTTCGCTCATGCATTTATGATTACACGGCTGAATTGTTTGAAACGTAGGTAATATATTTGATACATAGCTTATATATATGTTTTCCACAGCAACACCAACTGTAAATTTTTTCTTTATCACATTGTAAGTTTCCATAAATTTAGTTCTCTTTAAAAGTTACCTGTCTTCTACTGGACACTGTAATACTAAATAGCTAGAGCCCAGGTGTCAGCAATATAAAACCTTGACTTACTAATATGTATATAAACATGCATTTATATGTAGCACACACGCGTGCGCGCACACATACACAAACGCACGCATACGCACACACACTCAGAGAAACCCATACATTTATAGTGAGAGGGAGAAAAACTAGGAGAGGAGATGAAAGAGGGTAAAATGAATATAGAATGTTTTTGATGGATGTACTCCAGAATGACCACTGCTCAATAACTGTACTTACTAGAAGAGTAACAGCTGTTTGCAAACACAAATATGTACTCACAGAACACTCACACGTATACACGCACATAATCATATGAATAAATATTACATATTTATTTGAGGTAAAAACACACACACACCACACACACACACCACACACATACACACACACACACACACACACCACACACACATATATATATATATATATATATATATATATATATATATATATTATATATATATATATATATATATATATAAAACCATAGAGTTGATATTTAAAAAAAAATTAGTCTAAAGCAAACAAATTGTTCTTTATAAATGTTATTTCCAAAGAATTCTTCCAAGAGAAGGACATTACTGTCTTCAGAAATTTCAATAATCAAATAAAAGTATAGAAAATTGACTACAATTAATGTCCCTGTCTTCTCTTTCGTAGGACACTTCATTATTAATGCTATTAGCATAGTTGCTAGATTCTTTTGATTCAGAAAACTTTACAAAATACATTTATTGATTGTGAATCTTGAATCTTCAAAGAACTATAAATTTATTGCAGACATTTTTACTTTCCTAGGTTTAAAAGTGTATATAACTCAGACCTCAGATGGTTTTACTCAGAGTCCAGAAATGGTTTGTCTTGTTAACCCCAGTTTTCTTTCTTATCTCTTTTCAGAAAACATAAGTGAGGTCTTTTCTTCTACCTCCTTGTTTTTTTATGCAGACCAAAATACAGAAGTAATCAGTTGAGTGAAGCAATATTTTTGTTCGTTCGTCATTGTTGACGATAACAAAGGACAACACATGGGAGAAGAAAATGGAGCAAGGTGTGTCTGACCGTGACCAATCAGTCCGAAGCATGATTGAAAGGATCTGCCACAGGTCGGGCGCTGGTGGTCTGCAGGAACTGAAAGCAAAGAGCTAGAGTTTTCTTCATGCCCCAGCGAATCCTGTTATTTCTAGGAGGCGAAACTTTCGTTGGTGCAGTTTTGCCAGTCGGGGTTGATCTCAAAACTCTTCATTGAGGCTCTGAATGTATTCTTGGCGTGCTTTTTATGTCCACCTTGTGTTTCCTTGCCTTCAACCAACCAGTTCACTATAAATGAGTCTCTTGGGGAACCGCAGGTCAGATATTTGAACAAGGTGGCCTGTCTACCTATTTAGTGTTCTCCTCAGTTGTGCGTATATGCTTGACAGTAATATACAAAACAATATAACGGTCAAACAAACGGCGTGTAAAAATATGAATTCTGTAGTATATTAGTTTAGACTGTTCTACATCACTTTATATATTCTTCATGTAAAACCAGCTGATCATTATTTGAGAGATACCTAGCTAAGCGTTTAGAATGTAAAGTTTGTAATTCCACATAAAAGGGATTTGTTGGGGAGATACGAGTGGTGCATTGAAGAGTTTTGAACTATGTAACCCTTCTCTACTTATCCAATGAACCCCTTGTCTATTTATCCACCTAGCAAGCGTTTAGAATGTAAAGTTTGTAATTCCACATAAAAGGGATATTGTTGTGGGAGATACGAGTGGTGCATTGAAGAGTTTGTAACTATGTAACCCCTTTCCACATAAGGGATATTGTTGTGGAGATACGAGTGGTGCATTGAAGAGTTTGTAACTATGTAACCCCTTCTCTACTTATCCAATGTAACCCCCTTGTCTATTTATCCGACTATCAATGAAACCCCTTGTCTATTTATCCGATTATTAATAACTTACCACTCATCAGTATACCATCATTTTTCAACGATAATTTCATTATGACTATATTATCCAACATTACCTTAATTTCTTTAGCAAAAATGATTTTAAAGAGATTTGGTATCTATTTCTAGTAAGGAAAGTGAATGCACAGAGGCTTCCTATTTGACATGGTAACATACATGCGGAATAACTTTTTAGGTAACTCTTCCCTGGTTCATCAATATCCTACTTGATATAGTCTGTTGATGAATACATTCCTCTTTATGCAAAGAAAGACAGCTTAGATTCACTACAATGAGTCACAAATACTTATTTAATTTTGCTTACAACATTGTATTATTTCTCTTATACTGCTCCTTTATCTATGTTGCTACCAAATGACTAGAGAGTTTATTTTTTTCAACAGTTCGCTTAATGTGTATCATACCACCGGGCCACAATGTCAATAATGTTACATGAACTGATTATTCCTTATTTTAGAGACCAATACTTTACCTATAATCATTAGGAGAATATCTACGAGGTTGTTCAATCCGATAGAAATATCATTAAAATCCCCTTTCTTTAAGCTCTACTATTTTAAACATGGAAAAATGAGTGTATAAAAAATGATGTGATACTCATGAGGGTTAATGCATTTAACAATAGGCCTACTTGACTCACTCTGATTCAGCACTAATTAACTATAACTATTACAACAGCTATACAATCTTCTATGTTATTATGCTTCTTTGCATTTTAAAATAGCTATTTCACGCGATTATTGGCTATTCAAGACAGTTTTTACACCATGGTTGAACAATTTCAATCAACGTCTTTATTCAACTAAAAGTCTTAGTTCTTTCATCTTATATAAAAGAAAACAAATCACACTGATAGTTACTATGCTATTTCATCCTGTTTTAACTTGCTTGAAGGCACAACACTCTATTTACTGTGAAGTAGGCAACAATAATATTTAGATACAAAATACACCAAAAACAGTGTATAGTACTCCAGCCATGTATTCATGAAACAGTGAAGAAATAAAAAAAATAAATAAATGAATTGGAAAAGGCTATTGCCAACACTACCTATTTTACAAAATTCCTCCGTAGAATTGCAGGAAATCTTCAGAGAATTCTTATTTTAATAGTACCAAGACGTTCGTTCATTTTTCATAATAATAATATCCTAAAGGTAAAATGATAAAGTAAAAAAAAAATAACAACGAATATGGTTATAAGAAAAACTACTTCACCAACTGCCATAGTTTAAACACCACCAACATCACTGTCATCGTCACCACCACCACCACCACCACCGACGCCAACAACAACAACAACAACGCTAGCACTTCTTTTGGTTGTGTGCATCTATTGGAATGAAATTGGTTATACTTTTTGGTAATGTACTTGAATCTCTGGTTTGTTTCAAATGACATCACTGGCTTCAGCACTTGAAATGGGCATATGGAAATGTTCCAGAATATTTTCTACAGTCGAAATAGAAAATTAGAAAATAATGAATAATAAAAAGAAAAAAAGAAAAAAAGAAACAAACAGGAAGATTAAATTCTACTGAATAGCTGGTAATAGATAAATGATGAAGTTATTCAGGGTTTTATTTATGTATTGTATGACGTGTGTATGTATGTATGTATACATTCATGCATGTATGTATTATGTATAATGTATGTATATATATATATATATTATATATATACATACATACATTATACATAATACATATATATACACACATACATATATAGTCAATTCAAAGGACAAGCAATTGAAAAAAAAACGAGAAAAAAAGGAAAAAACCGAACGGGAGGAGGTGCACAGTGAATATATTAATTTGAAGCTCGGTGAAATGAGAGAGTTGTTAACGTTTCGAGCATTGCTCTTCATCGGAAAGAGAAAAGTCCAAAGAGAAAGAAGGAAGAATAAGGGAAAATTACCAACAATCCATGTGCGGATACATTTCTATGCATGAATGTATCGAGTGTTCAGGCTAAATTTGAATGTTTGCATAATAAGAAAAGAAAACACAATATCGCATCCAAAAATAAAAAGATAAAAAATAAAAAAGTATCAACTAGATTATGGCTGGGAGATAACAGTTTACTCAAAGTAATCACCCTCAACTTCCAGCACAGTCTCAAGATGGTTCTGGAACCTGGCGTATGCGTTCCACAATGTGTCCCTGGGAATTTCGTCAAACAACTTCTATATCCTGACCACCATCTCAACCTTGGTGTTACAGTCAGAGAAGTTGATGTCTTTCTCAGCCATGCCCCACGCATGCTAATCCATGGGATTAAAATTGGGAGAATTATCAGGCTAGAAATTGGGAGTGGTGAAGTTGTAGAAATTTTCTGAGAACAACTTCTGATTTTTTCTGGAGGTACGACAAGGAACCGAAACCTATTGCCACATATGACCTTCGAGCAGCAAACCCCTCCAGCTAGGGTTTGACCAGAGTTTTCAGCAACTTAACACAGTCGCCTTAATTGAACCTAAAGCCTTGTTTAAAAGAACGAAGTAGTATTATATTACTCTCACTGGAGACAAACTTAAAGATCATCAGAATTTGGGAGGACTTATTTTCTTGATATGCGGCACATCACTTGGATTGCAGGCAACTATTCACAGTAGTCATGATATCGGTATTTCGATACCCGGCACAAATCATTTCGATACAGGCAACTCTTTTCCGATATTCAGATGGCTTCCAATCTTCCATGTCAACAAACATTTTCTCAGCTATAACTTCCATCTTTATGCTCTCCTTTGCCGTTAACAATTTACCCATCAAGCAGTTTCTGATAAAAACGTGGAACAAAAATCATGAAATTTACAACAAACATCCTGTATGCATGTTTGTATGTAAGTAAGTATATATATATATATATATATATATATATATACCGAGGTAAATACATAAATGTGAAACAAGGTGGAAAAGAGAGTACTTAAATACCAGGGGTAGAGTAATATGCTTTATTTAAAAGCAGCAGAAATTCAACAAAACCTGTTACTCCGAGTAACAGGTTTTGTTGAATTTCTGCTGCTTTTAAATAAAGTATATAAATATATATATGTATGTATGTATGTATGTATGTATGTATGTATGTATGTATGTATGTATGTATGTATATATATATATATATATATATATGTGTGTGTGTGTGTGTGTGTGTGTGTGTGTGTGTGTTGATAAAAATGGTAAGACAACAAAAGAATGAAAGAGACCTCGATATTATGTAGAGGAAAGGCGGCGAGCTGGCAGAAACGTTAGCACGCCGGGCGAAATGCTTAGCGGTATTTCGTCTGCGTTACGTTGTGAGTTCAAATTCCGCCGAGGTCGACTTTGCCTTTCATCCTTTCGGGGTCGATAAATTAAGTACCAGTTACGAACTGGGGTCGATGTAATCGACTTAATACCTATGTCTGTCCTTGTTTGTTCCCTCTGTGTTTAGCCCCTTGTGGGTAATAAAGAAATAGATATTATGTAGAGGAATTTCTCTGTAAATGTAATATGTGACAATTATTCGGTAGCCATGATAAAACTCCGAGTTAACGACCATAACTGTCCGTAAAATGCCGATCGAAAATTCTAAGTACTGACGGCAGTTTCGGCAATTTCCGTTGCGTCATCTATTCAGCCCGCTCGATTGTTCGACATTTTCCGGACTCGCTTCTTTATTAGTATTTATGTTTCCGTCGTCCAAATTATTGGATGATTTCGTAATTCGCTAATGTGTATATAAAATTAATATAAACAGCAGTTTGCTATGTTTCAATAAATTGGAGAATTATAATTGTCACTAAAAGTGACTAGGGTGTTAGGAAACACCTACATAGCTAGAAACAAGAGCTAAAACGCTCTAATGCTATAGTTGCTGCTGCGTTATCATATAAGTCCGCTTGCTATATATATATATATAAAAATATAAATTAGAGATAAAACCACTATTATGCAACTCAGACAGTGATATACATAAACCAAAACATAAATTACAAATAAAATATAATTTCATAAAACATATAACTAGATCTCAAAGAGTATAAAGATGAATGATCAATATATAATAATAATATTCTTTTCCTGTCTAGACACAAGGCCCGAAATTAGTTCACGTTATCAACCTCAATACATAGTACCTGTACCAATTTACTGCTTATTATATCCTTCTATTACAATCAAATTCCTCAATTATACATTTTGAATTAACACTAGTGTTAATATTGTGTGTTTTTGTGAAGGCGGCGAGCTGGCAGAAACTTTTGCACGCCGGGCAAAATGCTTAGCAGTATTTCGTCTGCCGCTATGTTCTGAGTTCAAATTCCGCCGAGGTCGACTTTGCCTTTCACCCTTTCGGGGTCGATAAATTAAGCACCAGTTACGCACTGGGATCGATGTAATCGACTTAATCTCCTTGTCTGTCCTTGTTTGTCCCCTCTATGTTTAGCCCCTTGTGGGCTATAAAGAAATAAGAAATGTTAAGCATTTAGCAGTATTTAAGCATTTAAGCAGTATTTCATCTGCCGCTACGTTCTAAGTTCAAATTCCGCCGAGGTCGACTTTGCCTTTCACCCTTTCGGGGTCGATAAATTAAGCACCAGTTACGCACTGGGATCGATGTAATCGACTTAATCCCCTTGTCTGTCCTTGTTTGTCCCCTCTATGTTTAACCCCTTGTGGGCTATAAAGAAATAAGAAATGTTAGCACGCCGGGTGCAATGTTTTGCGGTATTTTGTCTGCCCTTTCGTTCTGAGTTCAAATTCCGCCGAGGTCGACTTTGCCTTTCATCCTTTCGGGGTCGATAAATTAAGTACCAGTTGTGTACTGGGGTCCATCTCATCGACTGGTCCCTTCCCCAAAATTTCGGGCCCTGTGCTTAGAGCAGAAAAGAATATTGTGTGTGTGAGTATACACATATATGCATACAAGCATATAAATGTGTATGTATACAGATGTATATATGCATACATACACATACATATATATGTATGTTAATGAGTATATGTGTGTGTCTGTCTGTTCGTACGCGCGCGCGTGTGCATATGTCTACATTTGCGTTTGTTTACATCTTAGTGACTTTGTGGCTTTATCAAAATAAATACAGATAGATTATGTACCAGAATTTTAAAAAATAAGTATTGGGAAATATTCGATCAACTTAAGACTAGTGAGCCAGCATCGGTACAGTGCAATAGCTGAAACAAATAAAAGATAATAATAAAGAAAGTTTATACATATGTATGTATATTTTGTTACAGCTGAGATAAAGGCAGATTGTTTTGACGCTATGACATTATCAGAACCTTTTGGAGATTATAATACTGATACAATTTGCTTTTATTGAGTTCTTTTATTTATACTGTGGAACCACTTGTCTTTATGAGTAAACACAATTATATTTGCGTGTGTGTGTATGTGTGTATTTGTGTGTATGTGTGTTTGTGTGTGTGTGGGCGCGTATGCTTGTATATGTGATATAATTATTAATATTTTTTTCGGCAACACAAGAGCACTGAATGTCAATTAAGTCTAATTTCGTGACATGTAGTAGTAGAGAGATAAGTCTCTCATAAAATAGGATGCCAGTCTGCTAAGAATAAAAATCTCAGGATATATTGCTTCTATTTCTGACGTACACACACCCACATACACTTGCATATGCGAGCACATTCACTTACACAGTTATTTATGATTTTTTTATGGAGTATACTTATCCAGGGGTATGAAACTCAGAGTAACGAATTCTGAACCTTCAGCTTATACAATATATGTAAAAGAACTCGGGAGGCTGGGTCTCCAACTAGGACTTTCGCAATACCCTTGAAGCCAGGAACTTTTCAGCATCCCCTCGTTTATATATATATATATATAGTTAATTCAAACGAACAAAGAGAAAATGCAACAAGGCGAGGACGTGGAACAAGTATATATATATATATATATATATATATATATATATATATATATATATGAAGTTAATCCAAACAAGAAAGCACAAAAACAAAACACAACAACGCGAGGACGTGGAACAAATATAGTATTATTGGATGCTCAGGAAAGAAGGAAAGAAAGAGGGTTTAACGTTTCGAGCAGAGCTCTTCGTCGGAAACATAGGAGAAGGAAAGATCCAGAGAAGGGAACACAGAGGGAAAAAAATCGCCAACGGTACACATGAGGTCACATTTTGAATATATATTTTGAATATATATATTGATAGAAATGGCAAGACAACAAAAGAATGAAAGAGACCTCTATATTATGTAAATAGAGGAATTTATCTGTAAATATATGTGGCAAAATTTTCTTTCGATGGCCCGATAACTGAAGAGATGCCGGCGTGGGCTTCCGCCCCAACATCCGAAACTCGGAGTTTTATCATGGCTACCGAATAATTGTCACATATATTTACAGATATTACAGATATATATATATATATATGCACACACGCGCATGTTTGTATACGTAGGGAACAGATTTTATTCTTTTTCTGTTGAGGACATAACTATGTCATTTTGTAATTTGATACTTAATAATGTTTACTCAAAAAATAATACTCCCAAATATATATATATATATATATCGTGAAAGTTTCGAGGCTACCTTAACCGTATCTTCAGAATGTTTTGCCCTTATTATGGAAGGCACCTTATATTATTGTTGTTCTCCCCGATAGAACTGGCCATCAGTGTATTAGTGGTGTATGTCATCGGATATGAATTTACCATGTATATTTGTAGTACACTTTCGTTGAGATAGAATTTCTTCCATAATTAGAATACGTATGTGTGTATGTGAGAGAGAGAGAGAGAAAGAGAGAGAGAGAATGCGTATACGATTGGTGGGAAATATCTGTTTTTAATGGAGCATTCCAGAATGAATCGTAAATCTCATTGTATGATAAATGAATTCGGAAAATGTCATGCACGAAAATCTTGGGTCTTTTGCAACTTCTCTGACCGTTAATACAGACACACATACACACGCTCACATATACAAGCTCAGGCTCACATACACAAGCACTCGCGCGCGCACGCACACACGTAATACATATAAATATATATGTATTCATATATGTATACGCATATATATGCACTCTTTATATATACATAAAGAATATATATATATATATATATGTGTGTGTGTGTGTGTATGTGTGTGTGTATGTATGTATATATATATATATCTACACATACATACATACACACATATACATAATGTATATATATATATGTGTGTGTATGTATGTATGTGTATATATATATATATGTACACATACATAGACACACACATATATACATGCTTTATGTATATATGAAGGGGTGTATATATATATGTATGTGTGCGTGTGCGTGTGTGTATGTCTGTGTATATGCGTATTTATCTATACATTTGCATGCTGTATACAATTATGTTCTTGCATACAGCTGCGCATAGACATGATTTTACATGTATGTTAATTTAGACGTGTGTGTGTGTGCGTGTGAAAATAGTAGAACCGGTGCCTTAACGAAATTGAAATAATAAAAATGTGGCTTAGTTTGGGGAATAATGTGACAGATAGGTCAGTATCTAGAAGCTTCTTTATCGATTTTTGTAATAAAATGGCAAAACAAATTCTTCAGTTTACATAATTGGTTTACAACCATAAACAATTTTTTCCAAGAGTGAAAAGAAGAACTGTATTGAGAAATTGTAATCTGTCATAACTTTGTGTAGTGGTATAATAAATAATGAGGTAATTTCGAAGGGATCTCTGCATGTGTGTTCTTCAATTCCTCCCGGTATCTTTTTTTGTTTTTGTTTTTATTTTCTCTGTGTTTTTCTTGCACATTTATCTTTGTTGGATGAATGCATCAATGTCTGCATATACGTACAGACACACAGACACACACACAGTCACATG
The DNA here is from genome assembly GCF_006345805.1 of Octopus sinensis. Taxonomy (NCBI): domain Eukaryota; kingdom Metazoa; phylum Mollusca; class Cephalopoda; order Octopoda; family Octopodidae; genus Octopus; species Octopus sinensis. Next base: position 136,416,561 of record NC_043000.1, read on the forward strand.
TTTGCATATACGTATATATATATATATATATATATATATATGTATAAAATATTATAATTGATACATACATATGCGTATATATATATATTATATATGTATGTATATATATATATATACACATATGCGTACACACACACACACACATATATATATATATGTATGTATGTATATATATTATAAATATGTATGTATGTATGTATATATATATATATATATATATATATATATATATATATATATATATATATATATAAATATATATATATATATCCAACTTAACGTGGACGTATTGTTAGAGCGCCGAGTACCACGTTGAGTAGGATATAAAAAATTGCCTTTCGGTACTATAACTGCTTCCGTCGCTAATAATTATGTTTTAATAAGCTTGCTGGCTATTTGCGATACCAGTGACTGATGAATCACTGTTATTCAATGATCATTGGTAGAGGAATTCGGCTGGTACACCGGGCTGATCGCCGGCCACTTAAAAAGCGCTGTAGGCTGAAATCCCGTGATCTGGCATTTCAGAGACCCATACCAGGCAATTTTCGTCTGCTGCGATACATATCTGTTCATTTTTGCATCATGCGTCTATATAAGGGGTCCTCTGAAGGTGAAAACTACGGTATCTGGCATTATAACAATATATCCACTTTAATTTGGCTATATAGATTGTCGTTAGCACGCCGGGCGAAATGCGTAGCCGTATTTCGTCTGCCGTTACGTTCTGGGTTCAAATTCCGCCGTGGTCGACTTTGCCTTTCATCCTTTCGGGGGTCGATAAATTAAGTATCAGTTACGCACTGGGGTCGATATAATCGACTTAATCCGTTTGTCTGTCCTCGTTTGTCCCCTCTGCGTTTAACCCCTTGTGGGTAGTAAAGAAATATATAAAGATTGTCGTTTGGTATTAATACTGTTTCTATCACTAATAATTTCACACATACACACATATGTATGTGTGTGCACGCGCATGTCTATTTGTGTGTGTATATTTTTTGATTCCCCCACAAAACGATATATATTACAGAACTCAATATTTCAGTTATATGTACTCAATACTTACAATAATGTATATTATAACTGAAAGGTTTTAAAATGGCAGTGATGCGATTTCCCCGCTTCCATCTGATAAACCGACCCAGATGTTCTTTAAATCATCGGATGTTTGCATCTATTTCAAACAATTTAAAAGCTATCTAGATACTTTTTTTCTCAATATTAAAAAAGATGTTACTCGATCGTTATTGATAAAAATGTTTGTTTAAAGGACACGTTTATTTTCCTTCTTCCTGGACCCCATGGAAAACGGAAATAATCAAAACGTCATCACGGTTTGTAATTATCGTTGCTTGCTCTGTTCAAACCTCATAAAAAGGTGGTTACTATAACAAATCTTCTTTTCTTATAAAATTCCGTTCTGTTTAAACAATTATTTTAAATATTCACTTCGAAACACAACCTTTTTCTCAGAACTTGGTCGAAAATTAAGGAAGAGATGTAATCGGTTTGAACTCAAATCGTTTTAGAATATCGACAAATTAAATCAAACGGCAGGTTCAGCCTCTTTTATGTTATAGAATACTACCCAACCATTTGTACATACATGTATTATCCTGAAATCACTATAATTTTGAAGATCAAATACAACCATAAATAACACAAGTGTCAATATTATATTGGAAAGACTTTGTGGTTTAAGAAACACGGAAATTATCTCTATGGTGCATCTATCTTTGTTACGATGGCGCAGCGATTTAGGATTTAAGCGGATTATACATCGTTCACATACTGAAAAGTATAGCAAAATCCTTAAGCATAGCTTTACAGGGACGACGATCTTGCCGATAAAATGAAAAATACTCGAATTAGCACTTTTAGACGCTTACGTTGCTTTGAAATCTGAAGACTTTGCTTGGTTCAACACGAAATATAAATAACCATATCTGCGTTGAGCTCAGCGAAGCAAAAATAAATAAGGGATCCGATCTCACGCACAGTTATGGAATACTTTTTGGTAACGTTACCAGATATATATGAAAAGTATCATCAAAGAGGGCAGTACTTATTGATGTTTTTCTATATACACTACAACAGGATTCTAGTTAGAAGTTGCTGTAGTACCAAGCTAAAATGTATACAACAACCCTTACGAAAGAATATCAGTCATAAAAACACAATAGGTGTGAGGTTTAACTCAATCTATATTTCAAATGTATCCAAAAACGTTGCTAGAGCTTTACACGTTTCCCTGATTCCCAAAAATATCACAAAGTTTTCAATAAAATTGCCGTTAACGTTAGTTATAATTCTACAGCTAACACAGTAATAAGAAATCTCTAACCACCACTAAAGAACCTATAAACATCATAATAACTGAACTCAACTGCATTTTCAGAAACACTACTAGGTGCAATTTGGATAAAGATAATTGTAAAAATGAATATTATATAGTACAAATGTCGTAACGGTAAATTACGCTGAAAAAAATGTTTACTTGGTTAAATTTATAAATTTATAATTTATAAATTGATACACACAAATTCATTTAAACGTAGAAATAAGGACAATGCCATGTCTCTCTTGAAATACATTTTGCCCCGAAATGACAAAGGAGAAAGCAACCTCACTATAAATAGAGTTTTATTTTTGCAAAAGTAAAGGCATATAACGGCTGTGGTAGACAATATAAAATATATCACTCAGAAAAAAATTTAAATTATAACTCTACTCAGCAACATTTTAAACAGAAGAAAGAAACCTTTCCGTCGTGCCTCTATGCAAGTAAATGAATTGATAAATAAATAAACTGCAGTTATGTCAAACTTACTGCTGATAAATGAGGTATGCACTAATTTAACAGGTAAAACCAAACTAATTTTTAAAGTAAAGGTTAAAACCTCTAATAAGTCAATTTTGGTTGCATCATCTTTAGAAACTAATGTTTGTATTTGGATTATGTGGAACAAGAATACTAAAAATCGAGCATGATAAACCGAATAAGAATTTAAGCTAAAATTTGTGTGTGCTAATCTATAAAACATTGTGATCACAGCACTATCTTGAATTAAGCCATGTTTCCATTGTAGTCTAACATGACTGTCTGATAAATGAAGAATTCAGGAAGCTAAAAGCAATGGCAGAATACATTAGCCCATGTAGTGAGTAATTTTTCTTTTATTCATTACATTATTCAATAACTTATGTACATATTATTTTTGAAATTACATTTTACATGTTAACAGGGTTTGCTTATTCATATATATAGATATCGGTTTCAAATTTTAGCACAAGACTAGCAATAATTGGGCAGAGGTTAAGTCGACTATATCGACCTAGTGTTCAGCTGGTACTTGTTTTATCGACCCTGAAAGGGTGAAAGGCAAAGTCGATCCCAGTGGAATCTGAATTCAGAACATAAAAACAGGCGAAATGCCGCTTAGCATTTTGTTCGGCGTGTTAACGATTCTGTCAGCTCACTGCCTTTATATATATGTATGTACTAGCAGTATGGTCCGGCGTTGCTCGGGTTTGTTTTCTTTTTGACCCTTTAGAATTGGAATTTTTGTAAAGTAAAAATTTTGCATTATGTATCTTGTTCTCTTTAAGTGAACATTTTCCTGGTTGAAATACACCGAAAAATGGCGACACAGCAGTAAAAAAATCGTAAAAAATAGGGATTTTCATAGAAAAAAGCACCTTTTTGATGTAAATAATTTTTGGTCTTAACATGGTCCAATTTGAATGTTTTCTTCTACGGAATGATGAGCAAGCCTTTTTCTATCATACTCTCAATTTTGGTCAACTTGCGCCGCAGGGTCTCGGAGGAGATAGTATTAGTTGAAGGCTGCCAAACCTGCCATACACACAGACAACTTCAGCTTTATATATATAACGATTAGAATATCATCAACGTTTAATGTCCCACTATTAACTTTTGTCATTGAAAAACAGAGGAATTATCTGGTTTGCAGCTTAGTAGGTGAAAGGATCATCCATATATATCAATATATATACATTAGTGCATATATTTTTACATGTGGTTTCATGTTATTGATATTTATCGCGTAATTTGCAATATTATAAGCAGCTTAGTAATTGTAAAGTAGATGAACAATTGACTTGATCAGCATCTCAAGGTTACGTTTTTTCGCTTTGATGCATTTCAAGATAAACACTGTCATATTACTGCTTGCATGTAAGTGTATTATACTATTGTACATGAGGACGTTTCTGCGAATATGTGTGCGAGTTTATGCTTATACGCTCTTTTACTCTTTTACTTGTTTCAGTCATTTGACTGTGGCCATGCTGGAGCACCGCCTTTTGGTCGAGCAACTCGACCCCGGGACTTATTCTTTTTTGTAAGCCTAGTACTTATTCTATCGGTCTCTTTTGCCGAACCGCTAAGTGACGGGGACGTAAACACACCAGCATCGGTTGTCAAGCAATGCTAGGGGGACAAACACAGACCCACAAACACACACATACATATATATATATATACACATATATACGACAGGCTTCTTTCAGTTTCCGTCTACCAAATCCACTCACAAGGCATTGGTCGGCCCGGGGCTATAGCAGAAGACACTTGCCCAAGATGTTACGCAGTGGGACTGAACCCGGAACCATGTGGTTGGTTAGCAAGCTACTTACCACACAGCCACTCCTGCGCCTATATATTTTTTTATGTTTAATTTTCTAGTAAAATGTTTTATCTAATATAAATATTGGAAATCATGTAGGACACCAAAACGGCATTTTTATTTGCTGGCAACTTACGTTTCATTGAAAAATCTGTCAACTAATACTCCACTCAAGAGTTTAATCCTAAATTCCATGAGTTGGCTGCCCCGTTAAGATTGAATTTTGATAAGTTATAAGCTATTAATTAGCTTTATAAAGTGCGTAGAGCATGTTTGATAGTCAGTCTATTGAACAAATTGCATACAGCATTAAGATGATAATGTATCCTTGACACAGAATTGCAAATGTTATATAGATTTATACATGTGTCTTTGCACAAGAACATAAACAATCAAATGCATACTTTTTCTGTAATTTTTAGTCATAATTATTGACAGACTTCGTTAATAATATGTAACTATGCACTATGCATTGTTTATATCTAATAAAATGGATCCTAGAGAATATTATGAAAGAAGCAAGGAAGGTATACGAAAAGACCGAAATATACACATAAATGACTGCCATATATATATATATATATATATATATATATATATATAGATATATATATATATATATATATATATATATATATATATATATATATATATATATATATATATATATATATATATATATATATATAGATATACATATATATATATATATATATATAGATAGATAGATAGATAGATAGATAGATAGATAGATAGATAGATAGATAGATAGATAGATAGATAGATAGATAGATAGATAGATAGATAGATAGATGATAGATAGATAGATATATGGCCCAATAAATAATCTTGTCATGAGTAAGAACCCATCGACAGTTATATCCTACTTTCAAATGGAGAAAACGAACTTCGAACACTAAATCCCGTCTCAAAAGATCCCTTCTTGCTGTCAGGTGCAGAATTTTTGGACTGCCACGTCGCTTTTGGCAAAATGAAAGCAGGTGTGGAGAGTGTAAAAATACGAAAGCAAAAGTTAGTAGATCTGCGTAGTGTACAAGCGGTAAGACCAAGTACACCCTCAGTCATATTCCTCTCGAGCAATAACACATATATACAAATATACTAGATGTGTAACAGGTCTCTAGAAGGAATAAGTATGTTGTTGGTAGGGAAATAAATATATACAGCATTTGAGTTCGTCAGAATATATTACAGAATAATTAATCTTAGTCTAGTCAAAAGCAACATAACAATACAATAGTGAACTATGCATACGGACAATAATCAAGACTTTAGGAGCACAAGATATGCAGTGACATTACAGACAAGTTGACAGAAAATGAAAACTATGCATGAAAGAGATGCACAGGAAGAGTAAGCAATAACAACATCTATGGAAGTTCGTAATACAAGGCCAGAGTTGTACAATCTACATTAATTCTTTAATATATTATATCACAAAGGCGGCGAGCTGGCAGAAACACTAGCACGCCGGGCGAAATGCTTAGTTGTATTTCGTCTGTCTTTACGTTCTGAGTTCAAATTCCGCCGAGGTCGACTTTGCCTTTCATCCTTTCGGAGTCGATAAATTAAGTATCAGTTACGTAGCTTAGTTTTTCCTTGGGGCTGGCCGGATCGGAGCGATCTCAAGATTAATCAGCCGAAATTGCGAGGATGATCCGGTTCTTGACTGAAGATTAGAGGCTTTGATGTAATCGACTTAATCCGTTTGTCTGTCCTTGTTTGTCCCCTCTGTATGTAACCCCTTGTGGGTAGTAAAGAAATAGGTATTTCGTCAGCCGCTACGTTCTGAGTTCAAATTCCGCCGAGGTCGACTTTACCCTTCATCCTTTCGAGGTCGATTAAATAAGTACCAGTCACGCACTGGGGTCGATGTAATCGACTTAATCCCTTTGTCTGTCCTTGTTTGTCCCCTCTATGTTTAGCCCCTTGTGGGCAATAAAGAAATAAGAAACGTTAGCACGCCGAGTGAAATGCTTAGTTGTATTTGGTCTGTCTTTACGTTCTGAGTTCAAATTCCGCCGAGGTCGACTTTGCCTTTCACCTTTTCGGGGTCGATAAATTAAGTACCAGTTGCGTACTGGGGTCGAACTAAACGACTGACCTGCTCTCCAAAAATTTCGGGCCTTGTGCCTAGAGTAGAAAAGAATAAATCATATCACAATTTTCCTTTTTTCAAATAGCCTATAAAAAATCAATATTGAAATAAAAGTTAGTAACTGAAAGCTGGGAATTTTCGTGAGTGATATTCTTATGGATGTGTTAGGTGTTAAGAATTCGAGAAAAATAATTTTGTATATCGTAGGCACAGAAATATTTATGAGGTTAAGAATTTCACTTTGTACTCACAGTTGTACGAAGTCAATCAAACTATGTAGCATATGAGGCAGATATAACCTTGGTATGATCAATGACTTATCAACTGTTTGATTGATGTAAATTCTAGAAACCTCTTATTATATGTCAAAATCCTCGATTTCATTTATATCAACACCAGCTAACTGCTGCTATGTTTATGTTGGGTAATATTTATGTTCTTTAACTTAGTGATCATGACAAATTCAGATGGTTGAAATAAGTACCAAACTGGGCTCAATTTAATTGAATATAATCCTTGATGCGGTAGGTATGCTTGGCCGCAAGTCCAATGACAAAAGCCAGTTAATGAATAAAAGAAACTGTTATGATTCTTTTTATTCTTGGAACTGGTAAATAATGGGTTGAAAAAAATCATTGTGGATTCAAACATTCAAAGGCTGGAGAATTTATATTTAAATTCATAAAGTTGTGTAGCATATTTAAAAGCTGGGAATTAGCTGATTGTATTTACACTAGGGACATTGTTTAAAAGTACCAGCTCAAGTGCACTGGCCTCTTGATGTATATGAAGGGAAGGGTACTATGTAGTTGTTATCTTATGACCTGCAACATGGTTACGTAAAGAATCCCAGAAAGTGGTGCTAACGTAACTTCGAAATTACAGCAAGAAGGAGTTGTATCAGAAACTCTTAGCATGGTAGCTTTGCACCATCCATCCTGAAGAAGAAGCGGACAATTTGATGCTTTGTATTTCCAATATAATCTCATAGGTACTATTCTGTAGCAATAGCAATTCAGAATCTTCTAGTAAAACTTGCACCAATAAAATTCCAATGGCCATCCAGCATACGAATTTATCAAAGATTATCTCCTCGTACCACAAAATCTCTCTATATATAAACGGCAGTTTGTCTGTGTGTGTTTCTGTGTGTCTGTTTGGTTGTACCCTCACCCTGACCACTGCTTTCAACCGATTCTGATGAAACTTGACACACACATAGCCCAATGTCATAATTCAAAACTAACGCAGCTAAAATTTTGAAAAGTTCCCCCAGTTCTGAAAAAAATCGATAAATTCGACATGGGGTCGAGAATCAGAAACACAAACCACAGACTGTCTAGGGGACGCAACTCGACCTTTTTTACTCTCAAAAAAAGATTTACCATAATTTTTTTCCCATTTTTTTGCTATTTTTTGGCTATAACTCTCTAAAAATGCTTTATAGTTATTTCCCTTACAAACCTGAGCAACGCCGGGCGATACTGCTAGTCTTAATATAATCGGACTATTGTTCTTTGTGTGGAGGCGCAATGACCCAGTGGTAAGGGCAGCGGACTCACGGTCGTAGGATCGCGGTGTCGATTTCCAGACCGGGCATTATGAGTCTTTATTGAGCGAAAACACCTAAAGCTCCTTAGGCTCCGGCAGAGGGTGGTGGTGAACTCTGCAGTACTCTTTCACCACAACGTTCTCTCATCCTTTCTTCCTGTTTCTGTTGTACCTGTATTTCAAAGGGTCAGCCTTGTCACACTCTGTGTCACGCTGAATCTCCCCGAGAACTACGTTAAGGGTACACATGTCTGTGGAGTGCTCAGCATCATGCACGTTAATAAATGAGCTACGACGTCACTGATGCCAAGCTGTATCGGCCTTTGCCTTTCCCTTGGTGGTGTGTCCATCGGTGGCGTGGAGAGGGGAGGCTGGTATACGTGGGCAACTGCTGGTCTTCCATAAATAACTTCGCCAGGCTTGTGCCTCGGAGGGTAACTTTCTAGGTGTAATCCCATGGTCATTAATGACCGAAGGGGGTAACAAAAATAACGCAACAAGTGTTCTTTGTATTAGATTTACAAATTAACGTTATATCCATTATTATCAAATATATACTCTTTACTCTCTCTCTTTTACTTGTTTCAGTCATTTGACTGCGGCCGTGCTGGAGCACCGCCTTTAATCGAGCAAATCGACCCCGGGACTTATTCTTTGTAAGCCCAGTACTTATTCTATCGGTCTCTTTTGCCGAACCGCTAAGTGACGGGGACGTAAACACACAAGCATCGGTTGTCAAGCAATGCTAGGGGGACAAACACAGACACACAAACACACACATACATACATATATATATATATATATACATATATACGACGGGCTTCTTTCAGTTTCCGTCTACCAAATCCACTCAAAAGGCATTGGTCGGCCATGCAACTTTACATCAGAAAATTTTAGATTGCTCTGACCAAGAAAATGCTGTTATGCAATATTGTCTAAAAAATAGGAAAGATTCTACCTACGATTCTACATACATTTCTTATTCAATATAAAATCATTTCACCCTGAGCCAAATTAGATGTTTTCAAATATATTATTCTATTAGTTTTGTTCAGTTTTTACAAAACTGCGATAAGTGTTAATATACATTGTCATTGGAAAAAGAAACAATGAACAAAGAATAGAAAATATCAAATGAATAAAAAGACATTGTCCAATAACGTGGTTTGAAAATAGCAAGAGAAAATAATATTCACACCCAATGAAAATTGAGAAAAAGCCAAGCAGTTATTGTAAATCATCTGGAAGAGAGACGTATTATATTTGTGAATGTAGTAAAAAAGGAATATGTATATAATGATATACATACGTGTGTATGTGTGTGAGTGTGTGTGTGTAAGCCTCATGAAATATATATACTTAGAGATATAGGATCAGAGTAATTTTATATTTGTTATTTTTCAATACTTTTGCTTAAAATCAAACGAAAATGTAAGGGAAATATTCTGTCATGATTCCGAACGAGAAAAGTTTTAATTGACTTAATGGTCCAGCGCAGCAACAGACATGAGCGGGAATTGAGCTTTGTACTATATTTGTGAATGTAGTAAAAAGGAATATGTATATATATAATGATATACATACATGTGTATGTGTGTGAGTGTGTGTGTGTGTAAGCCTCATGAAATATATATACTTAGAGATATAGGATCAGAGTAGTTTTATATTTGTTATTTTTCAAAGTTCGCGCTTTTCTATGGGCATGCAACCGAAAATATAAAGTATAAATAGATAATATCTGGGTATATTTACTACTTTCTCATATTCACAAACTGCATTGTCTGCAGTGCAAGTATTCGTAAACAATGGCTTCAATGGGCATTTCATCTCAAAGATTAGCCGTTGAGTCAATCAGTAGTTCATTGCGCATACTATACAAACGCATGCACCAACACACGCGCGCACACACACACACACGCTGCTGACGCGCATACACATATGTCTAATATTCATAGACAAACACGCACATATATAAGTATATATGTAAAAGTTGCCGACAAAGCACATTTTTATATTTGAAATAGGTGACATTCACCTCAATATGTCGATATTTCATGGCCCTTAAACAATTATAGAACAAAAAAAAAAAACCAGAAACTATAGAGATGGAAGCACTCCGTCGGTTACGACGACGAGGGTTCCGGTTGATCCGAATCAACGGAACAGCCTGCTCGTGAAATTAACGTGTAAGTGGCTGAGCACTCCACAGACACATGTACCCTTAACGTAGTTCTCGGGGATATTCAGCGTGACACAGAGAGTGACAAGGCCGGCCCTTTGAAATACAGGTACAACAGAAACAGGAAGTAAGAGTGAGAGTGAGAGAAAGTTGTGGTGAAAGAGTACAGCAGGGATCACCACCATCCCCTGCCGGAGCCTCGTGGAGCTTTAGGTATTTTCGCTCAATAAACACTCACAACGCCCGGTCTGGGAATCGACACCGCGATCCTATGACCGCGAGTCCGCTGCCCTAACCACTGGGCCATTGCGCCTCCACTACTATAGAGATAGAGACGAAGTCAATGGTACATTCCGACTAGTTTTTAGAAGAGAACACACTGGTGAAAATAAAAAGTTCTCTGTCTCAAATGTGTCACACTGGTTAATTACCAGCAGCCACAACACAGCTACAAATTTCTTCAGCTGTTATTCTGTCTTAAGTACAAAGCTCAATTCCCGCTCATCTCTGTTGCTGCGCTGGACCATTAAGTCAAATAAGACTTTTCTCGTTCGGAATCATGACAGAATGTTTCCCTTACATTTTCGTTTGATTTTAAGCAAAAGTATTGCTAAAAAAAGAAAGTGTGACTAGACGTCAGGTGTCTTTTTTTTTTTTTTTCATTTTACTTTCCTATTTGTAAAATGGTATTATACATGCGTGGAGGCGCAATGGCCCAGTGGTTAGGGCAGCGGACTCGCGGTCGTAGGATCGCGGTTTCGATTCCCAGACCGGGCGTTGTGAGTGTTTATTGAGCGAAAACTCCTAAAACTCCATGAGGCTCCGGCAGGGGATGGTGGTGATCCCTGCTGTACTCTTTCACCACAACTTCCTTTCACTCTTACTTCCTGTTTCTGTTGTACCTGTATTTCAAGGGCCGGCCTTGTCTCTCTCTGTGTCACGCTGAATATCCCCGAGAACTACGTTAAGGGTACACGTGTCTGTGGAGTGCTCAGCCACTTACACGTTAATTTCACGAGCAGGCTGTTCCGTTGATTCGGATCAACCGGAACCCTCATCGTCGTAACCGACGGAGTACTTCCTATTATACATGCACTTCAAGTAATCTCTACTGCATTGTCTTAGGATCTGTGTAAGTTTCTTTCTAACCTGGGTAAATTTTGCTTCTAATCTTCATTTGCATATTGTGGAGAGCAAATGTGTTATTGAATGCTAGATAACCGAAATATATGCATTTCATAAATAGTTTATCCGAGGGGTTGCAAGAGTTTGGAGTTCTGTTAATACTGTTGTCAACTTAGAATCAAACTTGTTATTATTGTGGAAATTATTATTGCTATTATTGCTATTCTTTAATTTCCATTTATTTTGTAAAGAACATTTTTTTTCAGTTTCAGACAGACATTCAACACTATTGATCTTCATGTATATGGAATACAGAAATGACAGTGTTAAAACTGCCTTGTTTCTTCTGTGTCCAGCTGTATAGAACTGTAAACCCTAAAGCTGCTTGGATGTTCGTATTTTCAGTTTGTTCATCTGTGATAGAATTGTAAGACTTCCTACTGTCGGTCAAAACTTCTATCGTAGGTATCAGAGTATCTCTCTTTTTCGCCGATAGATTTGGCGTTATTATTGCCATTATTGTTGTTGTTCTTGTTTCATTCGTTATAGTTTGGTGCGGACACGTTGGTACAACTGTTGTTTCTAAATGGGTATTCACATAAAGGAATGTTTTCATCTCCAATTTAGTGAAGATGTTTTTAATTTCACGAAGAAGAATTCTTTTTCAGTTGTTTAGAATTTATATTGTATTTTTTCAGCTTAGTATTTTGTGAGATTGAGCTTTTTTACTGTTGAATTGATAGAGTTAGTATATAGTTTTTAAAAACAAATGCATTCAATTCATGAAGTAAGGTGATTTTTTCTTAACATATTCATTGCTTTTTCAGTTTCTTGCTAGCTTGGCTAAGGTTTTCAATCGTTAAATTTGGATTTATTTCACAAGAATGTTGATCTCAACACATTATATAAAACATATATTAAGCACCTGGAGTCCCAGAGCTATGTAAACAAACGCAGAAATAGCTTTCTAGATATCAGATGTGGTAAGAACCATGTGAAATGTATCTTGTATGTGTCCACTTTGCGTAGTGAGACAGCACATGTACAAGATTTCAGACAATCCTCTGGTTCAACCAAAAAGATTGGATTAGAATATATAAATAAGAGAGAAAAAGATGTCTGAATTTATCAGCAGCAATGACACATTTGAATGTGCTCCATGTTATGGAAGAAATTTTGGAAGAAACAGATTTCATGGTGTGATATCCATCATTGCAACACTTCGTAGTAAACTGAGCCGCAAATTTAGAAAAGCGCTATAAAGGTAGTAATGAAAACAGGAAGATCCTTCAAGGCTTTAATGTGTACATCACTCGATTAAAATAATCACCATACACTGGCAACTAATGTGGGCATAATGTGGACAACTAATTCACAGATGAACGGTAACGCTCGAAAAGAGTATGTGTATGATTTCGAGATCTGAATCGGCAAGATTTATATTCACTGTGAAAAATAACCGGGAAATTTAAGTCTATTTGTTTGGGGATTGAACATTCACCTGTCTCAAACAAATTTTTTCTGTAGGAGAGTAGGTTATACATTAGGTTATACATTACACAACAAAGCAGATTAATGCGTGTTTGTAAAAATTCATAACTCGTATCTCAATTCAAAGCAAATTGATTCTGGAAAAAAAAACTGAACTCTTTCTCAGCCAAGCACAACAGTCATTTCGCAGAGGCAAGAGGAGTTTGGGTCTGCGTTGCTATGACTAGGACGTTACGTTTTAATGCAAACC
>NC_043000.1:136432425-136462425 GCF_006345805.1 Octopus sinensis
ATATATATATATATATATATATATATATATATATATATATATACGTGAATATATATTTCTCTGGGTAGGAATAGCAATTTTTTTCACCTTATCACTTCTTTTATTATTTAACGCTTTGGTCATGGAGGGGAGAAGATATATTATTTCAAACTACAAAATAGAAATTCATAAGTTCACATCATATCTCCAGAATTGTGCAAGTCATAATTAACATAATTAACATAATTAACACTTTTAATGTGAGTCTTGTACCAGAAAATAAGTGGCCTTCGTTGAGTAAAGGAGAAAGATCTCAACATGGGATGATCGGTGAAATTAGTCGAAACTGCCACTGAGTTTTCGTTATCTTTTACTTTACCATTTCAAAAGTCATCATCATAGTTTTGAATTCCACTTTTCGTGCTCACATGGGCCACATGGAATCCGTTGATGCAGATGTTCTAAAGTCAGATATTCTTCCTATCACTAACGTATATCTGTTTCCAAGTAAGTTAATATTTCCCAGCAGCAGGACGTTTTATCGGATGACTAGAAATAAAGAACACTGCTTGTATGGTGGCGATACTTATTTAAAACTTTTATACGATGTCGAGACAAGGGAACACAAACATATGCACACACACATACATACATACATGCATACATACTTGCGTACACACGCCCACGTATAAACTAATTTATAGACGTGCATATATACAAGTGGCTTCTTTCAAACAATCCCATGTGTTTGGCTGGAGTTATAGCAAAATATACACTAAGTATCATGTACTGGGATTGAACCCAAGCTATTGAATTGAATAGCAAATTTCTTAGTTACACAGCCATCCCCGCATCTAAAATTGTGGAAGTTATAACTAATTTTAGATAGACTGTGCCGAGATGAAAGATAGGATGGTCAAAGCTGGAATTATACTGTTCGTAGGTCTGTTTGTTCAGAGATGACTGGAGCAGCAAATCCCCATCAACAAGTAATATTGTTAATGGGGTTCACTACTATAAGCAATCGAAACACTGTACAGTTACTATAAGTGTTTCATTACTCTTGTATTCTTTTAGTTTGCAATATAAAATTCAATTCAGTGTGTGAGTTTCATTTGCTATAACATTATTTCTAGAAAGTAGATATTTTTTACCCAGGTCGATTAAGAACTTATCGCTATGAGGATAAGAATATATGTGCTTCAGTAAGTATGTCAGTCAGGGCAAAGTTATGGATGCAAGTATTAATAGAATTTAAAAAATTGGATACTGTCATATGGTTAATGAAAATTAATAAGGTGACAAATAGTTTGCAAAACCAGGACCACACTCACACTGCAAAATCCTGTTACAAAACTGAGAAAGTTGATTGGGGAACTCTGGTTTGAGACTCGTCCTCTCCAGCCGACGAAAATAAGCTGAGCTCAGCATTGTAAGCTAACAAACCAATTCTTTATTTGACAGTGCAGACTAGTTTGCATCCAAGAAACAAGAAATAAAGAAAGAGCAGGTGTGAGTCTATCAAGGTATGTATGAAGATGCTGTATCCAAAATTTGTACTCGAAGCAAATTCAAAGAGAAATTTAGAGCACAGTTAGATGTTCTCAGAGGGTCGTAGTCTCTCTTAACTAACTCTTCATTATAGTCCGTAAGAGATACAAGCAGGAATTCCGCACCTGGTTGCAGAGTGATAGCAAGAATTCGTTTGTCTAAAACACAAGAGAGGCGGTGCACTCTATTGATATTAAAGACATCAGTTGATATGAGTAGGAGAAAAAAATTTAATGAGCTGTGAATGGTTAAAGGGCGATGTGAGAGCAATTCCACTCTGCTGTTAGTTGAGAATTCTTTTGAAAATGTCACATAATGCTGTAGGAAGAAACGAAGCAAGATTTTAGAAGATTACAGACATTAATTAGCTGATAAAAGGCTAAGAAAATTGTAACAATATATTATATGCAGACCAACAGAACTATTGTGTGGAATATGCATGTAAGTAGAATCCGTATTCCATTTGATGTATATATTCTGACACAGATCCTGCGTAAATGTACGTAAATATAGATAAATAGATAGTTATGTATAAAAGTATGTATCAACATCATCACTGTTTAACGCCCACTTTCTACGTGGATATGAGATGAACATATCATCATCAACATTCGAGTTAGTTTGGTGACAATTGAATGGTTCGAGCACTCGGTGAGAAGCCTTATGCTTTTTCAAAATTAATCCTTTTTTATCCACATTGTTTTGAACTAATCATGCATTATCTTGTATCTTTGAGATTTTGATGAGGTAGCTGTTAATTTTTAAAACAATATTGTAGGGTTGGTGTGAGAGACCAGATCTGGCCAGTTTGAACATAAAACAGGCAGAATACTTTTGGCTGGATATGGCCGGTTTAAATGCTAAAGGGTTAAATAACGTTTTTCACTTCCACCAACGAATTACTACACTCAATTAACATAATAAGCTAAGACTTATTTCTATCAGCCGTGTATATGCTAAGAACAAGAAGAGAGAAAGACTGCATTAGTTTTAAGTTCTAGTTAATAATATTATATGTATATGTAAGCACATATATGAAACTAGAGCCATATACACATCGATATATGCATAGGTAGGCAGTAGTTAAAGGTGTGTAGATTTCGAACAGTATAAGAGAGTGAAAGAGAATTAGCGTGAGAGAGTCAGAGAGAGAAAGAGAGAGAGAGAGAGAACGTCAGAGAGAGAGAGAGAGAGAGAGAGAATCAGGGAGAGAGAGAGAGAGAGAGAGAGAGAGATACAGACAGACAGACTGATTACGGGGATATGCTATACAAGTGTGTGAGATTGGGGAACCTAAGACAATGTATATTGAGAATGACATAAAAAGATAGGTGTTATCTCCAGAGGCAATATCAATGTGAAGCTGACATTATGACGGCATGTGCTAACATTGATATCCAGAAACGCTGATCATGCAGGAGAGTGTATCATCAATAAAAAAAGTCATCTCATTGGTTTAAACAAATTGTGAGAATATTTAGGTTTCCAAACAAATCTTTTTGTGTTTTATCGCAGGCAATGATTCAAATTTATAAATAAACAACTGGATGTAATAAATAATTATTTTCCATTGTTTACAAATTCAATTGCACACACACACACACACATACACACACACACACACACACCACACACACACACACACATGATAGAATCTGCAGATGAAAATTAATGTAACACCACCAATTTTTGTTGCTGACTTTCAGCTGGATTCGAATAATATCCACGACACCAAGGTGCATAATTGGTCACAACATTCTCACGAGACATAGAAATGGAGTTTGGTCAGGATGAACGTTCATATTTGTTAAATAAGCAAAGAAAGAATAATTAGGGCGGCGAGCTTTGTAGGGCGGCAAGCTGGCAGAAACGTTAGCACGCCGGGTGAAATGCGTAGCCGTATTTCGTCTGCCGTTACGTTCTGAGTTCAAATTCCACCGAGGTCGACTTTGCCCTTCATCCTTTCGGGGTCAATAAATTAAGTACCAGTTATGGAGTCGATGTAATCGACGTAATCTGTTTGTCTGTCCTTGTTTGTCCCCTCTGTGTTTAGCCCCTTGTGGGTAGTAAAGAAATAGGTTTGGAGTATTGATATCAACGTTTTGTCTATTATCCCTGTCTCAAGTCACAAATGTTACAAATACTTCGGAATCAACGATAACATTCGATAGGGCGGTGCTGTAACGAAGGGATGCTTCAGCAAACTTTCGAAAGCATGGAAGTCAGAACTTTTTGCAATCGATAAAAGCATATCCCGCAATGCTTCCGCAGTGCTATTGCTAGCATATGCATTTGAGGTAAACCGGAGTCTTGAAGAAATCCAGAACTTGAACATCAGGAAGATGATACTTACAATTACTAGTTGCTTCCGCAATAAAAGTAACTCTAATTAGATTGTGTTAAACAGAGTCAGAAGGTTCTGGATGCTATATCGTGTCACTTACTGAGCTCATCACATGTAAAACTAAGGAGATTAGGTAAAGAATTTGACAAATACCGTCAGTGCACACCTGTTCTACGTGAGCCAAAGTTGACTTGAGCTGCACTGAGTTACTGAAACAGATACTTGGAGGAGAAACACTCATCATATCAGCAGAAAGTTATGTATCTATCTATCTATCTATCTATCTATCTATCTATCTATCTATCTATCTATCTATCTATCTATCTATCTATCTATCTATCTATCTATCTACCTATCTATCTATCTATCTATCTATCTATCTATCTATCCATGTGTCTCTCTGTCTATCAACCAATCTCCCTCTCTCTCTCTCAATATATATATATATGTATATATATATATATATATATATATATATATATATATATATATATATATATATATATATATATATATATATATAACTATATATATATATATATATATATATATATATATATATATACACACGCGCATACGAAACTTACTGGTTGGGCAAACAGATACCAATAGAATAACTACATGTATTAAAAAATTCCTGGAGTCGATTTCTTCGACTAAAGCACTTCAAGGCGGTGCTACAGCATGGCAGCAGTCAAATGACTGAAAAATGTAAAATAATAAAAGAATATATATTTATGTATATTTGAAATGTATAATAAGTTATATATATTGGTATACACACACATATATATACACAAACATACTCATACACGCACACCTAAATCTGAAAAAAATGGATAGAAATGGCTTTTCTCGTGATTTTTTCACTTAATAATTAGATTTTGTAAATTATTAGGTGTTTACAAACGGTAATAATTTAATAATTAATAATTTATAAGCATCTAATTATTAAAGTGGAAAAATTATCTGAAAAGCCATTTCTATTCATTTATTCAAATATATAATACTGTACCAAGAAATTTTTTCTTTTACTCTGTGTGTGTGTGTGTGTGGATGTATAGATCGATGGATAGATATATAGATATATGTATATGTATGATGTAAGTATGAATATATATATATATACATATACATATATTTATATATATGTATATATGTGTATATATATATATATATATGTAGGTATGTATATGTATCTATGTATATATATATATATATATATATATATATATATATATATATATGTGTGTGCGTGTGTGTGTATATATATATATATGTATAAATATATATATGTATATATATATATATATATATATATATATATATATATATATATATACATGTATGTATGTATGTATACGAGGAGATACCTAAAAGTAATCGGAAATGCTCTCTCTGTGAGACAAGTCCGCTGTAGTTCAGGCTTCCGCCTCTAGAAGCCGGTTGATGCGACCCTCAGGGATCAGTCTGCTGAGTGGCGTTGTCCGTTGAGACTATACTGCCACGTGATGCGTCTTTATTTTGCGATGTTTCTCCCCTACTCTCCGACTTTTGTGATGGCTGAAACGAAGGAACAGCGTATTTCTCTGAAATTCTGTTTTCCGCCGGGGAAACAGCTGTCATGTTCTAAATAGCTTACAAGGCTTCTGCCATGAGCAAAATACACGTTTACGAGTTGTTTTCACGCTTTAGTAATAGTTACTTATTGGTTGAGGACCAATCTCGTTCAGGACGACCGTCGACCTCCTGAACAAATGAAATCATCATGAAATTTCATGAACTGATCTTGGAGGATCGTCATCGAACAATTAACGAATTTGTTGATATGACTGGTGTGTCCTGGAGCTCCCGCCAACGTATTTTGAGTGAGAAATTGCAAATGAAAAGAGTTGCAGCAAAATTTGTGCCTCGCTACTCCCGGGAGATTGAAAGCAGTCACAACTGAATGCACGCCGTGAACTGAAAGATCAACTGAAAGATCAACTGAAAGTTGATTCGGACCATTTTCAGAAGTTCATCCCTGGTGACGAAAGCTGGTGCTAGGGAATTTGCAGATCTGGAAGAGGTGAAGAATAAAACAACGGAGGCATTAAAAGGCACCACTTTGCAAGAGTTCCAGCACTACTTCGATCAGTGGAAAATGCGTCTGGACAGATGATTTGGTTCAAATGAAGAATCTTTTGAATGCAATAAAAAGTGTAAACTAAGTGCATCAAATAATATTGCAAAATCCCGGTTTCTTTCGGGTAACCCTTCATATATATATATAAATGTGGTCCAATCGATGTGTTTGTTAATCTGTGGTTTTCTCCATTTTCTGAATAGATCGCTAGCCACTACACATTCTTTATTTTCTCACCTTGTTTCTGTCAGTGTTCCTTTGTGTGGAAGAGCGTAGGCTCGAAACGTTAAAGATTTTTTCACTTCCCGAGCGTTAAATTAATACATCTGTTTATTGTCTACACCACCTGTCTTCATCTTTTGTTGTTTTTGTGAATTCTCCCGATATATATATATATATATATATATATATATATATATATATATATATACGAGAGACAGACAGAGAGATAGGGAGAATAGAAACAGCATTGACAGGAGTATTAGTCCATCCTGGATCTGAGATATGTACATCACATCTCAGAATGTTATGCCTTTGTATCAAGGAACAGGAGATAGCTGCTACATATCTGATTAACATGAGATATATATAGATATATGTTTATTGACCTCCACGCTATGAGACAAAATGCCGATTGTACTATACTAGTGTGGAAGATATTACTCATATCCAAAAATCTCCACAATCTACTATTTTCCCGTGAGAACTGATACTGCCGGTATAGTAGTGTAAAATGCTATAAGCAGAAATGATGGTCTTGATGACGATAGTAAATGCACACCAGAACCAAAGTATATCTACCCCTTTTGAAATAAAGGATACTGATGGAATTTTAGAATATAAAACAGCAAACTGGTGTAAGGACAATTGGCCAGATGTTTTGTATAGGACATGGAGCAAAAATCATGGAGTGCCCAGCAGAAGTCAATATCTCGTCAAAAATTTTGGAAAAGGAGAAGATTTATGGAAAAGTAAAGAGAATCCTGCAGTTCTTATATCCAAAATGTAGATTTTTATTTGTACCTTAGTTACGTAACAGTACGCCTGCATAAAAGCTAAAAATACTAGTATTCTTCCTACCCAAAAGAACGGTACAACTTGATTCGTGTTTTCCAGATACAACTGATTGGAGGTATAGTGACTCTTCCTTTGACGTTTCTGAGTTGAAAATACGCACACACACACATCCACACACAAATACACAGAGTTTATATCTAATACTTAATATCTTTATAGTGTTAACCTAGCTACTTTCAGCTCAGCTGAATCGGTGTTAACCGTTGTCAACCATGATTGAATTCAATTTCACTAATGTTAAATAGGCAGGGAACCCGCTTTCCCACAGTCGTTAATTTCATGGGCTCATTTTTTAAAACTTTAGTAAGAAGATTTTATTTCGTAATAGTAATCGGAATAAAAATTCACTCATAGAAGCATATTTAATCTGTTTAAATTTTCCGCTCCCCCGACCCTATACAAAAAATAAGTACATTGTATATGACTCAACTATTGGAATTTAATTACAATTTCTATCAAGTAAATATATATGGCATAAATTCTTCACCTCATAAAGTGAAACGAAAGTACCACTCAAACTGAGGTTAATATATATATATATATATATATATGTATAAATGTGTGCGTGTGCGTGTGTGTGTATGTATGTATATATATGTATATATATGTATGTATATATATACATATATATACATATATATATATATATATATATATATATATATATGTATATATGTATATATATGTATATATATATATGTATATATGTATATATATATATATATATGTGTGTGTGTGTGTGTATGTATGCATATATATATTATTTAAAACAGTTTGTTATGGCTCCATACGACATAAAATTTCGCAGGCTTCTTACCTAGATGTTTCACACTTAGAATATCGAATGGAGAAATACACACACACACACGCACACACATATACACACATATACATATAGGCACACACACGCGAATACGCACACACACACACTCATACATATATATAAATCTACATATGTACGTGAGCGTGTGTGTGTTTTGTGTGTGTATATGTTATGTACTGTTAACTTCAAGTCCCCATTTTTAATGTTTTATATCAATATTTATCATTCTTATTGTTGCTCTCAGCATTATTGATTTTCTTTCATATTATTAATAGTTTTAGTAGTAGTAGTAGTAGTAGTAGTAGTAGTAGTAGTAGTAGTAGTAGTAGTAGTAGTAGTTTGAAAGCAACTTTTGTGCAGTATAATCATTTACCAGAATTACTTTCACTACCAACCACAACCACCGTCCCCCCCCATTACATCGCTACCACCACCACCGGCATCATCATCATCATCATCACCATCATCATCATCTCCATCATCATCATCATCATCATCACCATCATCATCACCATCATCATCATCACCATCATCATCACCATCATCACCATCATCACCATCATCATCAAGTCGTCATCATCATCATCATCATCATCAAGTCATCATCATAATCATCACCACAACCACCAACATCACCAGTATTAATACTGTTGCTTTGATATTCCTAATTTATTTCATATTTGTTAGTATTATAATTAATATCGTAAATATCAAGATATTCTAATTATTGACATAAATATCAGTTTCACTCTTTAGAATAATGTTGTTTTTCTAACTATTTAGAAATATTTGTTGTTGCCATTGTTTCTTTCTGTTTTTTTTTCTTCTTCTTCTTCTTCTTCTCTGTCTCTTTGGAACTGCTGATAATGTAAAACTTAAAAGAGTAAAAAAAAAATACATATGATTTAGTCTTTCCTTAAGAATTTTGGTATATATTTTCAATATCAATCTCTTTAGTACATAGACACTGATATCAAAGACTATTTCGCAAATATTATTCGCTCTGGTATAGAATGAATTAGAAGTTACATGAAAAGTTTATATGACTTGACACATATGCTCACATAATTTTATATATATATGTATATGTATATACACATATATATATATATATATATATATATATATATATATATATATATATATATATATATATATATATATATATATATATATATATATATATATATAGGCGCAGGAGTGGCTGTGTGGTAAGTAGCTTGCTAACCATCTACATGGTTCCGGGTTCATCTGCTATAGCCCCGGGCCGACTAATGCCTTGTGAGTGGATTTGGTAGACGGAAACTGAAAGAAGCCTGTCGTATATATGTGTATATATATATATGTGTGTGTGTGTTTGTGTGTGCTGTGTGTGTGTGTGCTGTGTGTGTGTGTGCTGTGTGTGCGTGTGTATGTAAAATTAACCCATACATATACATACGCGTCTACATACCTATCTACGGGTCATGAAGTTGAGTTCGGAGTATAATATATAATGAAATCCTTGGAAACGATAATCCTGAGTAAAAAAAATATAAGAAGCTTCGCTGAGGTGGAGGGTAAAATATAGTAGTAGTAGTCATCATCATTGTTCGACCGTGGTCGAGACAATGGAATTTACTATGTTACGCCAGACTTCACGGTCCATCATAGCATTACGGAGGTCCTGTTGCTGGATGCCTGTATCCCTGGAGATTACATCAGGGTAGGAGAGTGTGCGCCCTCTGGTATTGTGAGTAGATGGCTTCCAGAGGAGAAGAGTAGAAATTACTTCTTTTTCAGCTCTACAACAATGTCCAGCAAACTGGACTCTCCTACCTAGTAGTAGTAGTAGTAGAAGTAGTAGCAGTAGTAGTAGTAGCAGCAGCAGCAGCGGTAGTAGTAGTAGTAGTAGTAGTAGCAGCAGCAGCAGTAGTAGCAGTAGTAGTAGCAGCAGCAGCAGTAGTAGTAGTAGTAGTAGTAGCAGCAGCAGTAGTTGTTGTTGTAGTAGTAGTAGTAGTAGTAGTATGCAACTTTTGTACAATGTATTTATTTATCAGTAATATTTTGACAACCTTCACCACCACCACCACCACCACCACTATCAACCCCAATTACATCGCCACCACCTCCATTGCCATCATCATGGTTACCTCCACCACTGTCTTTCGTTATTATCATCTCATAGAATGAAATCTGTAGAAACGATGATGTTGAGTAAAGAAAAATAATAAGAAGCTTCACTGATGTGGAAGGAAAAAATCATGTATAATTTGAAGTAATATTAGTGGAATGTCTGGGTGGGGGGAGATGTCTATAAAATAAGTTTACCAGTTGAAAACTGGGCTCGATCTAATCGAAATTGCTGGCTTCGTGCCAAAATATGAAATCAATATTAGTAGAATGACCCTGAAAAGACTTCATGCATGCATGCACACACACACACACATACATACATACATACATACATACATACATATCAGTATGTACAAACACTCATTAAATATATGTATGTGTAAAGAGCACGAAAGAGAGAAATAAATATATAAATAATTTGTGTGTGTGTGTAATATGTGTTCCCTGAAATAAGCAGAGAGAATTCTGTATAATTAGAGTAAACTATATCACTCAATACAATCTTCTGAGTAGGTATGTCTACTACTCCGAGTATTTATTTGTTTATTGCTCACAGGGGGCTAAACATAGATAGGACAAAGGGATTAAGTCGATTAAGTACTTACTTAATCGACCCTGAAAAGGATGAAAGGAAAAGTCAACCTCGGCGGAATTTGAACTCAGAACTTTACTACCCACAAGGAACTAAACACAGAGACGACAAACAAGGACAGACAAACGGATTAAATCGATTATATCGACCCCAGTGCGTAACTGGTGCTTATTTAATCGACCCCGAAAGGATGAAAGGCAAAGTCGACTTTGGCGGAATTTGAACTTTGAACGTAGCTGCAGACGAAATACCTATTTCTTTACTACCCACAAGGGGCTAAACACAGATACGAAAAACAAGGACAGACAAAGGGATTAAGTCGATTACATCGACCCCAGTGCGTAACTGGTACTTAATTTATCGACCCCGAAAGGATGAAAGGCAAAGTCGACCTCGGCGTAATTTGAACTCAGAACGTAACGGCAGACGAAATACGGCTACGTATTTCGCCCGGCGTGCTAACGTTTCTGCCAGCTCGCCGCCTTGATAATGAAAGCCTCAACCAATATGATCCAAGAGAATCTTCAAGCATCTACATATGTTAATCCCACTTACGATAATAATTACTTCTCTCGGGCAATAAAGTGTACGGCAGATTATTAGCGTCTAACCAACTAGAACAGTAACGATACTGAATACATGAAAGTAAAATTTAATGATATTTGAAGTGGAATTGATATGTGTTTTACGGTGATATGATTTATATAGCTGAAATCAGTGGCGGACTGTATCTAAAAATATTGGTTGCCAGGAGACTAAGGGGGCCCACACGCAACTACAATGCTATCATTTAATTTTTTAGTTTTTTAATTTTAAAACTTTTTTGTTAAAAGTATTCTTTTCAACTGTCTACAAACACAGCCAGGCTGAAATAATTAATACATTCTTCCAGGAGTGAAGAAAAAATTCTCAAACTTGAAGGAATGGGTCCCTTAGATACTAACATGGGCCCCCATATATGGATTCTCATGGCGCAGGGGCCCACTTGACATCGGGCAAGCTGGCAACCTGGCCAGTCCGCCACTGGTTGAAATCACTTCATTGTTAACAACAATAGGACCATTATGGAGAGAACACTAGATTTTTCTATAAAAAGATACACATGGAAGAAGCGAAGCAAAATTGTCAAGCGCACATACGGAAGATCTTTTGTCTCCAAGTCAGACAATACGTCAACATTTATAGAACGTAATAAGCTAAAAAGAAGAATGCCACTCCACAATATTAAGACTTCGCTTCTTTTAAAATCGACTTATAAAGGTTTCGCTATCAATGTCGAATTCCCTCCGTCCATCCATTTTCGTCGCCCACTATTCCTGGATGTCATCTATAGGGTGCTGACAGAAGCAACCATCATTACACTTTTCGGCTAGAGTCTCAAGCGCAACCAACTAAGACTATAGATATTATCCAATTTTATCACTCTTTGTCTAACCTGAGACCTCCAACCGGTTGGCTCGGCTTGAAGAATCATATTGGGGTTCTTCTCTGCGGCATTCAAACCACATGTCCGTAGTACCGGAGCTATGACCTCTCAATATATATGTATATATTTAAGGCAGCGAGCAGGCAGAAACGATAGAACGCCGGGCGAAATGCTTCCACGGCATTTCGTCTGTCTTTACATTCTGAGTTCAAATTCCGCCGAGATCGACTTTGCCTTTCATCCTTTCAGGGTCGATAAATTAAGTACCAGATGCGTACTGGAGTAGATCTAATCGACTGGCCTCCTCTCCCAAAATTTCAAACCTTATGCCTAAAGTAGAAAGGAATATATATTTATTTTCTGATGAAGAAAATTCAGCCAAATATAAGCAGTCACTTAATGATAAAACTAGTAAAAAGTAAAATGAAAATTATGCACGCAAAAATAATGACAGTAACCTAGAGGCGAAAGCTGTAACCAAGGAAATAATTAGATGATAGAGCAGTGCTTAACAAAGTGAAATATATTTCACTGTTAAGGATCGCAAAAAACTTAGCCGCTAATATCAGATGATGAATCATAAACACGCTAAGATAGAAACAGAACTAATCAGTACAAATATTTCACCAAGAATTAATGATAAAGTTGGGAGCGTAACTAAACAATAACAATGGAACAGGAGCAACCTTGTGAAAGGTCAAGAATATCTTTGAAGAACAAGATTCTATAGAAGTCACACAGTTCGATAATGTTAACATTAATCCCTCGATATTTTATTTTCTACTGACTGAGGCACCAGTTATCGTTGAAAGATATTACGACACTGTTGCTATAGACTTAGGATCAATATACTATTTGGTAAGTGCCAAACCTGAGTGAAACAGATTGATCTAGCATTTATATAAGCAGAATGCTTTCGATATCTGTGACAATCGACAACGCTGGTACGTGATCTCGTCATCCTATACACACTGGCTGTTGTGAAGAATAGACACATATCCAACATCGACTCGTAAAGTGATAATTTAGTTGCAACAAGACCGCTATTTCACACAAATTATATTTAGGAAAGATCTCATCGGTAACTTCAGTTACTAAGGTCTAAAAACGACGTCTTGTTCACAACTAAAACTAGGAATTTATTAGATGCCACCCTTAACTAAGTTAGTAATGCCCATAAGCATTATAATAAGCCCAATGAGAAACTGATATATAAAAGCACTAATTCTTATTATCATCTATAGAATTCTAAATCCATACTGAATAACATTGAGAAGAACCACTAACTTCTGTTCTGTGATTAAAGGTGAATAAAATATAAAATCTGAGAATCAGGCAGATTTTATAGTAATGATCCTTTCTACTATAGGCACGAAATTACGGGTGAGGAGGGGGGGGACTGGTCGATTATATCGACTCCAGTACCAAATTGGCACTTGTTTTATCGACCCCGAAAAGATGAAAGGCAAAGTCGACCTCGGCGGCATTTGAACTCAGAACGTAAAGACGGACGAAATGCCGCTAAGAATTTTGCCCGACGCGGTAACGATTCCGTCAGCTTGCCGTCTTAGATCTTATAGCAATAATACAAGCCAATATCAGTTGTCTGCTCTAAAATCTACTGTACTGAGCGATATTGAAACTTCGTCTAACTATCGTGATCAAATTTCCTCGGCAAATATCGCAACTTAAATAAGTATTATGTGCGTTAAATATTAGAATCTATAACACGATCAGACTACTTACATAAGAAACATGTGAACCTCTCTGGTGAACTGTAGCCATTTTCTGTACACCTTTTATACAGACATGCCGTTCACAAAATCCCACGATTAAATACTTTTATTAACTTTCTACATTATCACAATATAACTCTCTCGTGACTTTTATGAGATGGCGTATCTTCTCTTTATGACAACTTCTAAAATAAGTATTATTTTCAAATGTAGTTCTGACATCTCATTTACAAGGAAAATTATGAATCATCCAAGCAGTTTGCTTGACTATGGGCTCATGGGAAATAATCTAGTGCACTAGCTATCCTTTATCCAGCTTACATTATGTCATAAGATTTAGAAAGACGTTACTTATGTCATGTGGGCTTGAAATGGAACTGAAAATTGTGAATACTCGAGGATTCTCTTGGAACATATAACTTCTGAATTATGCTAAGCAACTGGTGAAACTCGGAATAGTAACTATACATCTGGAAAATGTATTAAATGATATAGACATATGTGTGTGCGTATGTACATAGGTATATACTCTTTTTACTCTTTTGTCTTTTACTTGTTTCAGTCATTTGACTGCGGCCATGCTGGAGCACCGCCTTTAGTCGAGCAAATTGTACTTATTCTATCGGTCTCTTTTGCCGAACCGCTAAGTGACGGGGACGCAAACACACCAGCATCGGTTGTCAAGCAATGCTAGGCGGACAAACACAGACACACAAACATATACGCACACACTTATATATATACGCATATATACGACAGGCTTCTTTCAGTTTCCGTCTACCAAATCCGCTCACAAGGCATTGGTCGGCCCGGGGCTATAACAGAAGACACTTGCCCAAGATGCCACGCAGTGGGACTGAACCCAGAACCATGTGGTTGGTTAGCAAGCTACTTACCACACAGCCACTCCTGCGCCTATGAGTATGTATGTGTGCGTACACACATATATAGACTGATTACCAATAACATATTTACCTCTTTTTATAAATTGGTTATTTACTTCTAGATTCTAATCTGATAAAAAGATAGCAAATGGAATTTTCTGAATTCCACACTTGTCTACGAAATCTGAAATTTAAATGCTAAAGGTGGTTGAAACAAGATTTTTTGATGTCCTGCTAAATATTGCAAACAACTACCAGATAGTTAGTTGCGTGGTCATAGCTCTAAGCTGTCACTTTAGTCATTCATTCATCTAATACGCATGTATATATATATGTACGTATGTATATATATATATATATATATATATATAGTATGTATATATATATATATATATATATATATATATATATATGTATATATATATGTATATATATGTATGTATGTATATGTATATGTATATATATATATATATATATATATATATATATATATATATATACTTAATCATATCAAAGGGAAATTGGAAATTAATAGAAATTTTCACTTCCAGTGACCTAACGTGTAAAAATTTAGTCCAAAGACTATGTATTACTCATAAAATACAGTGTACATTTAAGCACATAAGGAATCCACTCGTGGGATTCAACATGCTAGAAAGAACAGTTAGGTTCTATAAGCACAAAATTAGGGATGAAATTCGACAGGAACGAAATGAAAAGATAAAAACATTTTACCATCTAGTTACCTGGACGAATTGGTTATATATTGGACTTTAAGTTCTGAAATCAAATTCCGCCGAGGTGGACTCTACCTTTCATTCTTTCAAGGTCGATAAAATAAAGTATCAGTTGCGCATTGGGATTGATATAATCGAATTATCCCCTCCCCGAAATTGCTGGCCTAGTGTCAAACTTTGAAATTAATAAAACAGAGCAAGATATAAAATATACTCGAAAAAGATATTCCTCGTGAAAGAAAGTTTGTTATATATTTTAGTTGGAAAGGTTGCTTTCACAATTTATGGTATAAAATGAATGGATTTATTTCACTGAGATTTCTAAGATTTAGAGCTAGCGGACGCTATTCATTTCCTTGTTATAAGTAAAATTCATCACATCATTTTAATCAGCCCAATTTTGTTTCAAATGTGTCAATTATCCAAGCTAAAAGGAGAAAAGTGATAAAATTACAATTTTAATTGACATTTCTAGAATATTCTCTTTGCAACCGGTTTTCTATGTTGATATATTTCATACATGAGTTATTCATCTATATTTTCCTTGCTATATACTAATCAGCCATTTATTTGTAATTTTTCAGATATCTTTTCATAAAATTATTTGGTTGAAAGATACAATAAATGTTTGGGTTAATGGGCTGAATTACTGAATTACTAAGCACAATGTCATGATTACAAGCCATTCTTGCAACTATTTTGTTGAATATTGAACATAAAGGCAAAGAACATTAGTCTGTTTGCTTCACTCTGTCTTAGTGAAAACAGTTACCATTTCTACTTTACACTTGATTACACTGCGTTAGAACGACTAACCATATGCAAAATTAATTGCCACAGCAACTCAAATATCCAAATTTTCAAAAATAAATTCCAGCAAATCGAGCAAGAGAGAATACACAGAAAACAGTTAAAAATAAATAAATAAAGACATACAGTAAACCAGAAAGATTGCTTGAATTGATAAATGTCAAGATGGATAGCTATTATACATTTGATGAGAAAAGTTGACAATAAACTACTGCCAGCCATTTGTCTATAAATTAAAGCCATTCTCACATTTTTTTCTTAATCTCAATTTCTTTCATTTGATTTATGATATTACCTTATATGTGAATGTAAGTGAAACGAAGGAGGTTAACGGCAGTTTTGGATATCTAATGGTTATATGTTTGAAGAAACCACATTTATAGTGTTTCAGATATTACTAGCATTATAATTGGAAGTACTTGCAGATACTTATGATGTTATCCAATATTTCCTCTTGTCTCCTCTTTCATGTTCCTGGGTATTTTTATTATTAATATTGTTATTTAGTTTAAATGCTTTTACTTCAGCTCGTGCAGGTTTAGCAATGATGACAGTGGGTGGAAGCACTCCGTCGGTTACGACGACGAGGGTTCCGGTTGATCCGAATCAACGGAACAGCCTGCTCGTGAAATTAACGTGTAAGTGGCTGAGCACTCCACAGACACGTGTACCCTTAACGTAGTTCTCGGGGATATTCAGCGTGACACAGAGAGTGACAAAGCCGGCCCTTTGAAATACAGGTACAACAGAAACAGGAAGTAAGAGTGAGAGAAAGTTGTGGTGAAAGAGTACAGCAGGGATCACCACCATCCCCTGCCGGAGCCTCGTGGAGCTTTTAGGTGTTTTCGCTCAATAAACACTCACAACGCCCGGTCTGGGAATCGAAACCGCGATCCTATAACCGCGAGTCTGCTGCCCTAACCACTGGGCCATTGCGCCTCCACCAATGATGAGAGTATCATGTTCGCCAATACTATGAAGTTGAATTCAGTTAAAATATTAAGGTTATGACCGAATATAGAAAGAATATGCGGAATGTAATAGCAGACTATAGTGAAATACAACCCACTGAATACACTATAATTTAGATTAACTACACCATTGCAAAGTAGGGCTATATTAACCAGCAGTATCTTCAGAAACTGTATCTATAGTAAATCCCTAATGAAGCTTCATTGAATTAAAATCCAAAATTCTCTTCTATGTTAGCACATTGTGTTCATAGATTCCTGAAATTTGTCGATATCCTTGGTAATCGACTTATTTAGAAAATAATAAAATAATATTTTTCTTAATGTGTTTTCATATTAATCGAACGTTAACTGGTGCAAATTACCTACTTCTAAATTAATTGTTTAATTATAAGATTTTTTCTTATCATTTGTTTGGTGTTGTGCTACCTATAATTAACAAAGTATAGTCAATACATGCTGACTACACAGACTTCAATTAAGAAATTTTAATTACTTATATATGATAAGATAAAGATATTGGCGATACAGCTCTTATATAATATTTATGTCATGTAGATCGTGTTTGGTCGGAACAAGCAGCCTTAGATTAGAAAAAATTCCGACCATGACCATCATCTTGTTTTACATCTGTTTCCAGTGACAGTGTATGATATCCAATATGTTCTTCCCCGTCTAAAAAGACTGAGTGAAAATTAAGGAAAATTTGGATGCAATTTCAAGCACGTTCAGCAAAGATGATGTGCGCAGTTGTCTTTCTTTATTTTATATTAGTCGATAAAAATTAATGTTTTGCATTTCTCCATCCAAGTCGCAAAAACGGAAATATTTATATTCTTTTTGGTATCCTTCATGTATCCTCTTTACTTTATCACCCCCACTAACAACCCTTTCTGGTGGTTGTTGACTCCACTAAAGCTAGAGGTAGAGTCCTAACTTGATAAAACCACAGTAAGATCAAATGAAAAAACATTCCGCTTGTTTCGTTTGTCTCGTAGATTTTTTTCTTGCTTGTAGATTTTGTTTAACTTGCTGTGACATTTCGTTTCTCTCTCCCTTCCTCTCTCACTACCACCGCTGTGTGATTGTTCTATAACACACACACACACACACACACACACACACATATATATATATATATATATATATATATATATATATATATATATATATATAATAAAATATTAGGAATAATCCAAACTTACAGGGAAAAATCAGATTTAGGATTGAATCCAATTTTATAGTAAAATATTATATCATATTAAATTAGAGATAAAACCACTATTAGGTAAATCAAACAATGAAAAACTTAAGCCAATACATAAAGTTAATTAATTTTATGTATTGGCTTAAGTTTTTCATTGTTTGATTTACCTAATAGTGGTTTTATCTCTAATTTAATATGATATATATATATATATATAGAAAGAGAGAGAGAGAGAGAGAGAGAGAGAGTGGGAGAGAGAGGAACAGACAGACAGATAGACACAGAGATGTGGCGGGGTGGGAAGTCACACAGCGGCCTGCTTATGTTCGCTTAAGCAACAGAGACAAAATAATGAACTGACAATTTACTGAAGATTCAGTATAAAGCACCGCTCGAATTAGAGATAACAAAAATTCACCTCGAAATCTTCCGCCCATCTTGTCTAGCAGATGATACACATTCACGAGCAAAAAGAACTTAAAACGTCTTAAACTTTCTAAACTTTACTTCATGTCAAAATGGCTGGAAAAAACGAGACTAAATGAAATATCAATTAACACAGGATTGAGTCGAAAGCAGTTCGCTTACGTATGTCAAACTTAGAGTGCATGTGCATAATCATTATTATGCTCATTGAGCGTTTACGATAAGTGAAAATATTCAGAGCTAAGACATAAGCTCTATAACAGTATCAAAGAACGAAGTCTTTAAACTCAGAGATCTCATATGTATGTTGATTTATTCACAAATTTTCATAATAGAACATGGATTAAAATCTTAAGAAAATACGAAATCTCATATATATATATATATATATATATATATATATATATATATATATATATATATATCTGTGTGTGTGATGCATTCACAAACTTTCATTCAGGAACATGGACTAAAATCTTCTTAAGAAAATACGAAATTACAATAATTTCAATGTCATGATTAGCGAGAGCGAAACCGGTTGACAACCACAATACTCTTTCATTTAAAATATATTAAAACTATTTAAACTGTGTGCATTTTCCTTCTTTTATTTTATATATTTTTTCTTTTTGCGTTACAACTCACCACGTGGGAGCAATCGGAATTCTCTTCCTCCTTTTTCTTACTCTGTGTGTGTGTGTGTGTGTGTGTAAACCCCAAACGTACTTGTCTTAGACTTTTGCCTTCTCTAGATGTTTCCTTTCTGCTTGTTTCTGACAAAGTGAAATGCTCGAAACGTAAAATCCCACTCTTGTTTCCATTTTTTTCCACCTTTGCTGAGTGTCAATTTCAGTTCTAATTTCAGAAACTAAGCCTAGCAGAATAAGATTCACGTCGGCGAACTCCAAGATCAGAAACGCCGTCTACCAATGCAAGGTTTACACGGACTCAGATGTCTACGCTTATGTAGGGGCCTCATCGTCAAGATTGGCTTTGCGAATCTCCAATCATTACGCAACTTTTCGAGACATGAATAAACGCCAGACCACGGGACTCAGCAAGCTAATATGGCGATTGAAGAATACGAACTCAAGCTACAGGCTGGAATGGTCGATTTTGTAGGTGGCCCTCCCATTTGATAGGGGCAGAAGGAAGTGCAACCTTTGTGTCTCCGAACTCTTCCATATATTGTTCGCCAGAGACCGGATGGTAAACGGACTTTTACAGTCGGCTTTTCGATGCCCCCATTGGCGGCGTTACACTTATCTGGCTTATAAATAACGCTTATAAATAATACCTGCACCCGGTTTCACTACTTATATGAAATAGCCCTTGGTAATAAATTCTGAAAAAGCCTTTAGATAATTACGATTAACCACTGCAAGGGGAATTACTCCTGTGAGATGAATGGGGCTTTGTTTTTGACGACGGGGGGTTTCTTTGACAAGGCATGATTAGACGAACACACGCACACATAAAACATAAAATATTTTCTGCCGCCCGACGGTTTTTACTCTGCAGTGGCCATTGTGTAGAGCTGTTTAACAACTGACAGCCGAGAGAATCAAAACGCACACACGTACACAAAAAATGTTTTCTACCCCTTGACGGAGTTTCTCACAGCAGTGACCAGAAAATAGCGCTTCTTGCCAACCTGCGCCAGCACACATATATAGAACAGTAAACCACACATGTCTCTAAGTAGATTTTTTCTCGCCCCTTAAATACATCCAATATTCTTTAAATAGTCAAACTTTATTCTCGGTCACAAAGAACATCTACACACCCTCACCCACAGGAAGACCGCTGCCTGACCCGTTAAAATCTTCACCACCGGTTCTCAACATACACTGATAAACAGTTTTGCCATGGGCTCTTAGGAGCCTAGTTCGATTTGTTTTGCTCCGCCTCTGTTCTGTTTTTGTTTTTTCCAACGGATTTCCTATTTCTTCCTGAAGAGAAAGACACAATATGGTCTCATTATTCAATCGGATTTTGGTAAATTGTGCCTTTCGAAACACGTGTAGAATGAAATAAAACGATTTCTGTTCAATCTTCGTTCAGCTCCATTTCTTCAATTCACCAATATATATATATATATATATATATATATATATATCACAATTGATTTTATAGTTAATAAAACGAATTTTCCTCGTACTCACTAAAATAAGCGGATAGGTCAATCACGTGAGAACGAAAGAATTCAGGGCTCCATTGTTTATGAATTCATTAATGGTTGATGGGGTCAGTTCGTATAATTTCGCAAGAAGACAATTTTGCCTCTCTCTGTATATGTGTGTGTGTATGTGGGTGGGGTGATTACTTGAAATTTTGGTGTAACTCTATTATGTCGATTCAAACGCATTCACTGTTTGGGCTACCTAATGTCATTCACTGTAACGATATAATTTTCACTGGATCTACGTCAGGAAATCCGCAGTGTTTTTTTAGATGAAGCACCTGAAGTGAAACAGCTGCACTGATTGATGTAACACAACTAGATGAACAATATTCTACTCCATGGAACAGATGCAGGGTGGGTCAAAACGATCGTCGTGCTGAATAAAGATTCGTACTTAATCCATCTTTCATTTCTTTCATCAATTACATATATTAATATATCGTTGATATTACACAAAAGTGTCGGAAGTCCAAAAACGTTGCTTATTCAGAAAACGAAGAAATAGTTTCACTATTCCATAGCAAAACCGTTGTCCTATATTTTGACAATTTTTTAATATTTTTACATTTGAAGCAGTTGGTGATACGATAGTTTGACCAAAAGAACCGGCTATTGCAAACAAAAATAAATATTGAAAAAAGAAACGAATTTGGCCATATTTGGACATACGACAGTTTAACATAATAGCAACGGTATATATATTAAAGGCGGCGAGCTGGCAGAAACGTTAGCACGCCGGGCGAAATGCGTAGCCGTATTTCGTCTGCCGCTACGTTCTGAGTTCAAATTCCCCCGAGGTCGACTTTGCCTTTCATCCTTTGGGGTCGATTAAATAAGTACCATTTACGCACTGAGGTCGATATAATCGACTTAATCCGTTTGTCTGTCCTTGTTTGTCCCCTCTGTGTTGAGCCCCTGTGGGTAGTAAGAAATAGGTATTTCGTCTGCGTTACGTTGTGAGGCTCGACGACTTGGCCTTTCATCCTTTCGGGGTCGATAAATTAAGTCCAGTTACGCACTGGGTGTCGATGTAATCGACTTAATACCTATGTTCTTTTCGTTTGTCCCCTCTGTGTCTAGCCCCTTGTTGGTAATAAAGAAATAGGAGGTGTATATATAATATATACATATATATATATATATGCATGCTTTCGCATAATTTTCGTCCACCACATTCATTCATGAGGTACAACTTGACCTTTGGCTGTAGAAACTTGCCTAAAGTGCCATGAAGTAAAAATGAACCCAAAACTACGTGGATGTGAAGTAAACTTCTTAACCACATAACAATACTTGTGCTTGTATTTTCACACATAAATACATATATACAAACCGCCTACCGGCTTACATATGTGTGTTTGTGGGTAAATGGTAATGTCGAGGATATTTATGCTTAGCTCGTTGTGATTAGAGGGCAAAAAGCACGTGTGGCATTTACGTCATCTGAAGTTACTACTCGAAGAGAAGTTTTCAGCAGTTACTTTAGGATTGTAATTTATTGATACATCAAATCCTTAAACATGATGTAATACGAAATCGATATATGACCCTATAATTGTTAGCAGCACTTTAGTTTGCGAAGTAAGTGAAAATTTGAGTGGTGTAAAGAAGAAAAATTGCGGGTGATAATAGTTTAATAGTGTCATGCAGCTAAAGGTAGATAGGCGATTAGGAAATGTAATTCTAGATATAGTTACCACGCTAATGGAGCTGGCCAATAAATAAGTAAAACTACAAAAATATTTCGATGTTCTTAGTTTGTTTCAAACTTTCTAACCTTAGCTCTAACAATTATATTTTTTCTTCTCTTCCTGTCGTTCTTAGTTTCATACCAAAGCTGCTGAAGTAATGCAATCTGGACACGAAACAAACTATACCTTGAATACTTTTAAATAAAATATCTGCTATAAAACTTTACATTTATATGATTTTTAATTTTGACGGTATTAACTTCCTCTTTTGAGATGTAAATATTTTCATATTTACTTATACCTTACATTTTTCATACCAAAGCTGCTGAAGTAATGCAATCTGGACAACGAAACAAACTAAACCTGAATACTTTTAAATAAAATATCTGCTATAAAACTTTACATTTATATGATTTTTAATTTTGACGGTATTAACTTCCTCTTTTGAGATGTAAAATATTTTCATATTTACTTATACCTTACATTTCAGTTCGTTTGATCTCTGATTGTCATTAGCTGTTTTATACTTGTGTTTTTTTTAGTGCTGGACAGAATTGAACATGGAACATCTACTTTTAGTTTAAAGTTACACCTTCGTTTAGAAATAAACTTTCTACACTCGAATCTTGTCCAAAATTATGTACACGTCCAGGCGTAAGATATCTAACGATGATGTAGAGGTGAAACCGATCAAAACTAAGTGTATATGAAAACATTATAACATTCTCAATTTTAAGTACGGCCCAAAATTATAATCATGTTGCCAATAACCCCTTTCATTTAAACATTTAATTAACATTTCATTATTTATTTTTTTTAACAAAATAGAAGTACACTGCTAGGACACATTAATACTATTATAACCCACCGTGTAAAGAAATGCACTGCGGCTTACAAAATCTGTTGACAACAAACTACAGGATATATAGATTAGCAATGATCACCTTAGATCCCTGACAACAGCCCAGTGTTTCATGTTTTAAAACGGTAGTGGTACATTCGCAGATATGATAAAGGGGACGAGCAAAATATATTAACATTAGATATTCTTCTAAGGCGGTTAGCTGGCAGAATCGTAAGCACACCGGACAAAATACTTAGCATTATCTCGTCCTTCTTTATGTTTTGAATTCAAATTCCGTTGAAGTCGCCTTTGCTTTTTATCCTTTCGGGGTCGATGAAATAAGTACTAGTTGCGTATTGGGTGAATGTAACTGATTAGCACCTCCCACAAGATTTCAGGCCTTGTGCCTATAGTAGAAAGGGTCTTATTTACTTCTCTACATTCTCAGATCAAGTTAGGGTGGCGAGCTGGTTGACCGTTAAAGCTCTTTACGTTCTTAGTTTTAATCCCGCCGAGATCAACTTTGCTTTCTCTCTTCGGAGTCAATAAAGTAAAATACCAGTGAAATAGTGGAGTCCAACCCACCTCTTTCAAAATTGCTGGTTTGTGCCGAAATCAGGAATACATAA
This sequence comes from Octopus sinensis, assembly GCF_006345805.1. Lineage (NCBI taxonomy): Eukaryota > Metazoa > Mollusca > Cephalopoda > Octopoda > Octopodidae > Octopus > Octopus sinensis. Next base: position 136,456,578 of record NC_043000.1, read on the forward strand.
TTTCAGTTCTACGATGGACTTTAGTTTTTTTTGGCGGTGGGGATCGAAAGGAACGATTATTTGTGTCTTTGAGAGACTACTTTTAAAACCACATATTCTCATAAGTGCAACGATTGTCTAGTAAATTCACTTTCCCAGCCCTTAATTCGGATAAGCGAAGACGGTTACTACGGTTGTGAATAGATATCGTCACACATCGAATTCATTAGGATTAACTAGATCGAATGTAAATCTTCCCTTATGCCGCGGTCGAGGGCAGTACTTTCATAACATCTGGCATATCCGGCTGGTATTTGAACTGAAGCATACAGAATAAAGTGTTCTACACGAAAACGCCATAAAATGGACATTTGCACCTTTTCGAAAACAAAATTGCTCCTTTTCGAAAAGAAAATGCAGAAAATTTTAAGAAAATGTAATCATAATATGGAAACTCATTGGTAACACTTTAAACATTTTCTCTTCTTCAAGTATGAATAAGCCTAATGGAAAATATCTCAGGGATGCGTTCTGCATACTAAATTGGCAAGCGTAGGACCTCACATGTGTAATATAATGAGTTGAAAATCTTCAATTAAGCGAGATTATCCATGCAATTAGTAAGGGAAAATTCCTTCGAAACGTGTTTAAAATCAAAAAATAACAAGGAGGGAGTAAACGCCAATAACAATCAACTAATCGAAATTTTTAAATTAATGAAAATGCAGATGGATGTTAATGACTCAAAATGCTGTTTTCTCTCCTTTGACTTCTTTCAAAATATCGATGAAGACTATTAACCATACTGTTTAAAGAAACGCGAAAAAAACCCTCTTTTTTTTTGAAATTTGAATTTTCATATCTCATGTAAGTATAAATAATTGTTATTTCTGTTGGCACAAAATTTAAATAATTTTACTCATATGATGTTTTAATTTATTTATAGTTGAATATCCTTATGATAATTTCACAAAATTAGAATTTTCTCCAGAGATATTTACTGAAAAATTCACTCAAACATACCGTACTTGTTATCGTACTGTTAATATCTTACGAATAAGATTGTTCGGGGCAGATATTTAGAAAATTATGCAAACACAATTTTTGTGTAATATTATTAGGAAATCTAATCCGGAGGAAGAATTTACTGTTTCTTGTACAACATACGCACATATATACGTATATATGTACATATCTCTCTCCCCTCCCACTCTCTCTTTCTCTCTCTCTCTCACTCTCACTCTCTCTCTCTCTCTCTCTCTCTCTATATATATATATATATATATATATATATATAATATATATATATGTATATATATTTATATATAACATGTGTATATGTGCATATGATCAGAATCTGTTCAAACTCTACGATTTGAAAATTTATTGACGTCAAGCTGTTTTGGACTTACCTTACCCTCAGGTAATATTGATACTTGGAGAAGGTGGATGGGTAGCAGAGTCGTTAGTACGATGGGCTAAATGCTTAGCGGCATTTCATCCGTCTTCACGTTCTAAATTCAAATTCCGCTGAGATCGACTTTGCCTTTCATCCTTTTAAGATCAATAAAATAGGCAACATTTGAGCACTGGAGTTGATGTAATCTACCTACCACTTTTCACAAACTTGCTTGGCCTTGTGCCGAAATTTGAAACAACTATTAATACAGTTCTATATTAACCACTACGCTCTTAACCACTACGCCATACGCCAACGGCGTAGTGGTTAAGAGCGCGGGCTACTAACCCCAGGATTCCGAGTTCGATTTCAAGCAGTGACCTGAACACTAACAGTAATACTACTACTACTACTAATAATAATAACATCGAAAAATACTTTTGGAATGAGAACCCAGGTTCGGAATTTCCGCAAGACACCTGAAGAAGGCTGGAGAGTATATCAGCCGAAACGTTGTGTTAACAACAAACAAGATGAGGACAAATATCCATCAAATGTAAATAATGTAAATAATGTAAATAATTACTATTAATACTTGGAGAGGAGAAATGTGACGTCACGGGCAAGGATTAGACCTAAATAAAATATTTTGCATATGCAACATGTTGAGAAACTTTTCTGTTGCAGACAGTCAGTGTCAATAACTATAACGAGAAAAAGTGTATTGCATTATTCATAATGTATGGTAATATAGCTATATATATCTATCTATCTGTTCTATATCTACACACACACACACACACACACATATATATATATATATATATTATATATATATATATATATATATTATATATAATATATTTATATATAATGTTGTATATATTATGTATATATATGTATATATATATATTAGATATATATATATATGTATATAATATATATATATATATATATGTATATTATATCGTATGTATTATATTGTATATATATATTATATACATAAAATTATATATATATGTATATATATGTATATATGTATATTGGTATAATATATATGTATATATATATTATGTATATATATATTATATATATATGTTTATATATATATATATATTATATAATATATATATATATATATATATATATATATATATATATTATAAACTCTCAAAACTCGACTCCGTCGGTCACGAAGGACCATGGGTGCCACCTAAGTGATTCCCCTCCGGGGTACAGGTCTGGGTGGAAAGTCGCCTCAGCGGCGAACGCACAACCTAAGGTTGTTTTTATGGAAGACCAATAGTCGCCCATGCATACCAGCCTCCCCTCTCCACGCCACCGATGTCATCTAAAGAAAGCAAAGGCTAATGCTCAAAAGCACAACACGCAACCCGTTCCGGGAATCGAACTCCCAACCTCACGATCGTAAGCTTGACGCTCTAACCACTGACCATTTATATGAAATTACTCTATTACTTATACTGATTGTGCTGTTTCGACTTATGGACAAATAAGTGATATTATATTCTCTTGGTTTGAATTTCTTATTTGTTTGGAACGGGAAAAGTGTATTACATTATTCATAATATATAATTGTAATTTATCTGTATATAATTTAAATGGTTTTAGTAATTGAAAGGCTTTGTATGAAGGCAAGATTTATAGATTTTAGCTTCTCCCTTGTGCAAAGATTACATCTGCTGCCTCGTCCGTTATATTCTTGGTTGCGATAATTCATCTTATGAAAGGATTATGCACACTTCCATCCTTCGTGTTTAACGAATTTAACAAAGAATTTAAATAGTATTTTTTTGTTTAGAGCATTAATGGTATTTTTAGGGAAAGCTACGAAAATTTTCAGATTTTATTAAGTGTCAGAGATATTGGTTCTGCATATCAGCTCTTTTTTTAGACACCTGTTACTTAAAGGACAATACGTAGTGTATCTATACTTACAAAGGGTTTTGTAATGGTGCAGTTTGTCTAGTTTGCTTCTGTACACATAAACTTCTGAAATTGATTTACCATAAAGACAGCAACAAGTTACAAGTTGCAGTTAATATACAAGCATATATATATATATATATATATATATATAATATATATATACAGGTAAAAATTAATAAAATAAAAAATCATACCAGTGGTTAGCATGCGTAAAAGAAGTCCGTAGACTTAAATATTTTTGTAACATATATAAGTGTACAATCAAAGTTCTCTAAATAAGAATGTTTTTCATGGTTTGATGTTTTGACCATCCTTTTTAGCATGTAAGAAGACCACCTAGTGGCCTTCTCTCCGTGTATATATTTTTATACATTCATAAGATATTCATGCCTACGGACTTTTTTTACGCGTGCTAACCACTGGTATAAATTATTATTTTAATAATTTGTACCCTTATATTTATGTATTTAAGTATTTAATTCTTGGGTTAGATAATTCACTGTTGAATTTATTCACTGCTGTACTATTCTGGCTCCGCACGTTGATTGTGGACATTTTGATTTGAATTCTTCATCTGTTAAGATGAAGCTAAATACGCACGTGTTTTCTTCTTTTTTGTTTTCGGTACGTATTCTAGTTTTATGATTATGTATCTTCAGCGATTCTACTCAAGATTCACGGTTAGTTGATCAATTAATTAATTAATTTATTTATTTAATCACTAACGGTGAAACTTCAGAGTATAGAATTAACTGATATTTTAATTCTTTCAATTTGTCCTTCTCGCTTACAATCTAAGTGCTCTAAATAACAATGTTTTTCGTGGTTTGGGGTTTTGACTGCCCTTTTTAGCATCATGTAAGAAGACCACTTAGCGGTTTTCTCTCCGTGCAAAAATGTTTATACACACACACACACATGCATATACGTACATAGACAAATATATGCATACATACATTTATACCTATTTCTTTATTACCCACAAGGGGCTAAACATAGAGGGGACAGACAAAGGTATTAAGTCGATTACATCGACCCCAGTGCATAGCTGGTACTTAATTTATCGACCCTGAAAGGATGAAAGGCAAAGTCGACCTCGGCGGAATTTGAACTCACAACGTAACGACAGGCGAAATACCGCTCAGCATTTCGCCCGGCGCGCTAACGTTTCTGCCAGCTCGCCGCCTTGTCTATATACATATATATACCAACAGACTAACTTATACGCACTCACTCATGTTGGCATTCTCAGATCTATAACTATCATAACACTATTGAATGATATGGATACATAGAGAACAGCGGCAGGGAGGGAGGGAGAGGAAACTAAATCCGAAGGAGGTTCACGAAGCTGTTACTTCAAATGTATTATGCGCAGGAGTGGCTGTGTCGTAAGTAGCTTGCTAACCAACCACATGGTTCCGGGTTCAGTCCCACTGCATGGCATCTTGGGTAAGTGTCTTCTGCTATAGCCCCGGGCCGACCAAATCCTTGTGAGTGGATTTGGTAGACGGAAACTGAAAGAAGCCTGTCGAATATATGTATATATATATATATATGTATGTGTGTGTTTGTGTGTCTGTGTTTGTCCCCCTAGAATTGCTTAACAACCGATGCTGGTGTGTTTACGTCCCCGTCACTTAGCGGTTCGGCTAAAGAGGCCGATAGAATAAGTACAAAGAATAAGTCCCGGGTCGATTTGCTCGACTAAAGGCGGTGCTCCAGCATGGTCGCAGTCAAATGACTGAAACAAGTAAAAGAGTAAAAGAGAGAGAGAGAGAGTATGTGAATAGACAATTCAGATGAATTATAAAAAGAATGAAATACAATACAATAAAATTAAATTAAATTAAACTAAATAAAATAAAGATTATGTGAAGGACTGGGATTAAAGAAAAGGTATATTGTAAAATCATTCAAATAAAATATTGAAAAATACGAATTAAAATCTAATACGGAATTAGAATCTAAGTAGAATATAATATGAAGTCCAGACCAATGCATAAAAACTATTCGTGAGGTATCTATTGAATATATAGATACCAGACTGTCTGTGAAAAAAAGTAGTATTACTTATTAGTAATATTTAGTGCGAGAGAATAATAGGTGGATGGCTGTATTTGGTGAAGGTATCCTCTATACGCCGAGAAAGTAAAACGGCTTTCGTTCGCTTTCTTTTTTAAAATCTCTTGTGTACAAATGAATCCTTTTGTCAGTTGCAGTAATGAATTGTTTTCGAGATTGTTCTTGATTCTTTAAAATTTAGATCGCTTAAAAGTTATCTTCCTGCTGACCGTGTATATTTACGGAGATGAATAGGTCACCCGCCCGATCAAAACCTTCGTTGATGAAGCTTATTGTTAATTAAGTATAGAATAAATATTATTAGGTTTATAATTTCCGCATACGTTACTAAACAAATCTTACCGAGAGACAAGAAATTCATGAAAATACTTACGATATATATATATATATATATATATATATATATGAAACATCGATACTTTTCCATTCCATAAA
>NC_043000.1:136464925-136467425 GCF_006345805.1 Octopus sinensis
ATGCAACGTCAAAATGAATCTTACATTGCCTGATTACTCGTACTCAAGAGAACTCCGAATCTCAACGGAATGAATCATCTTTGGGAAGCAAAGCTGTAGTAACACGTATCGTGAACATACTAACCGATCACTGCACACACAGCAATGATTGTGAATCAATCATAAAAATTAATGTAGTTAATACAATAGTGGATCATAAATGGAAGCTATTTTACTATCCAATGCTATGAAATATTATCATTTGTTCTGAGATAACACTGAACACACACCCACAGGAAGCAGTATCGTGATATTTATTGGGTTTATGATGAGATAACGGAAGAGTGACAACAAAAAAGGCCAAGTGGATATACGTCTTGATTATTTTTCACCCTGCCCTTTAAAAATATACGCTCTTTCCAGCACACTAGCTAACTTGTTAATCTGCCTTCTATTCCAAATTATTCATCTTTCTTCTCTGTTTAAGTTCACCTGTGTTCAGCATCCGACTTACACAAGACCTGTTCTTTCTTATTCTCAGTACACTCCTCTTAAAGAAAACCAATTTACTTTCTCGACACTACGTTTGCATGGAGAAACTTTGTATAGATAAATTTGCTAAAAATTTGTTAATTGAAATAAATTGAGTTCTATTCATACAATATCTGGATATAAACTAATGGCAATTAAGTTCCCAATATAATAGTAAAAATAAGTGCAAAACCCCATTCAGTCATGAATGACCATGAGACTGTACCTAGAAAGTTCCTCTCCGAGGCCCAAGTCCGGGCATAGTTATCTATGGAAGACCAGCAGTAGCCCATGCATATCAGCCTTCCCTCTCCAAGCCACGATGTTGTCCGGGGGTGGGGCAAAGGCCGATACAGCTTGGTACCAATGACATCGCAACTCATGTCTACAGCAGAGTGGACTGGAGCAACGTGAAATAAAGTTTTTTTGCACAAGAACACAACACAGAGCCCGGTTCGGGAATCGAACTCACTACCTCATGATTGTCAGCCCGATGCTCTAACCACTGAGCCATTACCTATATATAGTAGTATATATTCAGAAATAAATATTGTAATGTTAAAATATCCTAGAGTTTGTATGTTATCTTTTGAGTGTCACATATGCAAGAATTGTAGTACAGATAAAACTGTCACAATTAACACCATATGCAACATAACATGTGTTGCTTCGCAATATTTTGGTATTTTAGTCGGTAGACATATTTCAGCTTTTGTATTTTACATCATAGCTTCAGTAGAAAACAATACTCTAAAGAGGCGTGAACTAGAATTCATGAAGATGTTGGATACTGGTTCTTCAGTGAGCAAAGTTTATAAAATGTATGTTGCTAAATAGCAAACCGTTTCAGATATTCACGAGGCTACATACAAGCCTATTGAATTTTTGTTTGAAATAGAAAGGGTGATGTATCATCAGTTTTTGATGCCAAGTAGCGTATGAGAATTTCAAAAGATGCAACGTTTATTCATTCATAATCTTGTGATAATAACACTCGTATTATATTCTTCGTGCTGCCAAACAGGTTAGGTACAGAGGCATAGCGAATTTCAAAGTTAGTGATCGGTAGATATGGCTATTTAGATCTCTCCACAGAATGAGTAATGAAATTAACCAGGGAATAAAACTAAGTTGAGTCAATAAACAATAATAATTACTCAAACTTTTAAACTGAAACCGCCTCACCTGATCGTAAAGGAACATTTATCAGTGTTGTGTTGCCTGAACGTTGACGCTAAGTACCTTTTAAAGTTAATGAGAGATTGTGGTGGAATAGTCAGCTCATTCACAAGTTTCAAAATATATAATGCATTATTATTATCATTATTATTGTTATATTATTATTATTATTATTATCATTATCATTATTATTAGTATTATTATTATTATTGAGTGAGAGAGCAGTGCATGCCATCAAAGTAACACTGGGGTAAAATATACGAAGCCCAGTATACCCATCATGACTACCCGTCTGATAAGGGTACACCAAGCACATGCATCACAACCATATGTGCGCGAAATGGTGATCTCATATCAAGATAAAATCGCGTGACCTTACAGGTGGGGCCCAGTTAGAATTTTGTTCTGGTCAGGTAGCCCATCCCGCTCAAATGGTCCCCGAATAAAGATTGCTTAAGGATGTTGAACGAATTACCCATGTTTCCAGAGGTGAATTATCCAAACCTCCAAGAATTCCATTCAACACACGCTATGATGCTCCCCCACTACGTCTGCTCGTGATCAGAGATGCACATATCGTCAGCCACTAAGGGACATGCTCAACTGGTTAAGGTCAAACAACTGACAAGCATATCTGTGGTATTGAGCAGAATATTTGCTGTATCCCATCTTTTATACCAAGACAAAACAATGTACATGATAACACTTCCAACCAGTTAAGATCAGAAGACATGAGAGCCACTGTCTGGTACTGCATCAGGGTATTTATTATTATTATTATTATTATTATTATTATTATTATTATTATTAT
>NC_043000.1:136472425-136482425 GCF_006345805.1 Octopus sinensis
GAAAAAAGTCAAAGAGTAACTTCTATGAACAAATTCTCGAGTCCCCATAAACCCTCTATCGTTGCAACCAAATTTATAAACGAGCTCAAAATACAGAAATTAAAATAAAACAAAAATTAAGACAATTTACGGAAATTAACATTGATAACTTGTTCAAATTTAGGCACAGGGCCAGCAGTTTTAGTGATAGAAGATTTGATTACATCGATTTATCGATCGCGAAAAGAATGAAACGCACAATTTGGTGGGATTTGATTTCAGAACGTAAAAAGCCGGAACAAATACAGTTGCGCATTTTTCTGCCATTCTAACTGTCTTACCAATTCCTCTACAAAGACACAATATCAGGAACTTGGAGAAAAATGAGAAGCGATTATCTCATTGCTAGTACTTGACTAGTACGTATTTTACTGATTCTGAAAGAACGGATAAGTTTAACCACAGCAAAATTTAACCACAGTTCGTAAAGGGTGATGTCTTAGTTCTACAAGGATGTTGAACGAACTACCCATGTTTCCAGAGGTGAATTATCCAAACCTCCATCAATTTCTCTCAACGCACGGCTATGATGCTCCCCCACTACGTCTGCTCATGGTCAGAGATGCACATATCGTCAGCCACTAAGGGACATGCTCAACTGGTTATGGCTATTACATCTCAACCAATACATTTAGAATTAACATCCCACATATATGTTTGTGTGTAGCAAAACGCATTTCTTTGCGAAAATGATATTAGTAAAGATCCAAGTGGTTATGGAAGCATTTTTAACTGTCACAATCTCGATCATCTGCTGAATCAAGGATGGGGCACCGTTAGATGGTCTTTCTCTGCTTGTGATTACATGGGCATATATAACTATCAGTAAAGGCATTATGGCATCTACTAAGATATCCTTCGTTGCAAGTACCGGCCGTTACTTATACACATACATGTGAGTGTGAATGTGTTTGTGTGTGTGTGTGAGTGAGCGTGTATTGTTTGCTGGCACCATATTCATAATTTTATCTATATGCTTCGAGGTATAATGTTCCCCAAAAAGTATATGTGTATATACATATACATAAATACATATGTATGTTTGTATTTTCAATTTACAACGACAGAAAGGAAACAAATTACAACGGCATAAACAGAGGTAGCTTTAAAGTTGTTTCTTGAAGCATAAATACACTTTCAAGAATAAAGAAAAGAGAAATAAAAGGCACTTGTTACAGAAGGAAGTAAGGCTGTACCAAAATAGAGCAGTAGCGAAATAGCTAATAATAACTCGCAAAAATGATATTAAAAAACGGAAATAACGTAAAATTGTCGTGAAACAAATTCTACAAGAGATGCTGCAAAAGCTAAATATAAATTGATTGATTAACCAAGTGTAAACGAATAGGACCAAACATAAGTTTGCAATGCATCATTTTTTCAGTACTGAACGCCAACAATAATATCAACGGTGTGTTAAAAACTCTCGTCTTTGACATGTCATCTGACGAATGTGGATGCAGTTCAAAAGTATATATATGTATGTATATATATATATATATATATATATATATATATATATATATACACTCTTTCTTACTCTTTTACTTGTTTCAGTCATTTGACTGCGGCCATGCTGGAGCACCGCCTTTAGTGGAGAAAATCGACCCCGGGACTTATTCTTTGTAAGCCCAGTACTTATTCTATCGGTCTCTTTTGCCGAACTGCTAAGTGACGGGGACAAACACAGACACACAAACACACACACACACACACACACATATATATATATATATACATGTATACGACAGGCTTCTTTCAGTTTCCGTCTACCAAATCCATTCACAAGGCATTGGTCGGCCCGGGGCTATAGCAGAAGACACTTGCCCAAGATGCCACGCAGTGGGACTGAACCCGGAACCATGTGGTTGGTTAGCAAGCTACTTACCACACAGCCACTCCTGCGCTTATATCTCTTATTATAAAAGGCAGATTTTATCTGCCTCCCTTTGTAAGTTATAGAAATCTACAATATAGGATTTCTTCAATTACAATTTACCTAGCATTTTTAAGAGTAGAATGCATCGGGTCATGCCAGGTCCGTTTTTAAAATTTAAACTCCAATTAAGCAAAATTTACAGAAACTCACATTCTGGTGTGTATGTCAAATGTTTTTCTTAGTCTGGTTTACACCACACGCAAACGCACACACACACAAAGGGAGCGACTGTTTCACTGACGCTATCACCCTTCTCCTCCTTTGTCTTTGCAAGTTGGCAGCTATTAAAGTGAAAACAGTGAATCCGACAGCGATAAAGAAAACGAATTGGTACCTGAATGGAGTGAAAATTTAAAAACTGTTTCTTTCGGTGATTTTTCTGAAGAAACTGCACCAAGCCACAGACTTTCCCAGAAGAGTAAAGCCTTAAACTATTTCTATTTACTTTTTCGAATGAGCCTATTTGAAATCATTACGCGGAAACGAACTGTTACGCTAAACGTAAACAAAACGAAAGAAAGGATAGTTTGTTATTTCCCACAACCTTAAATGAAATTAAGACCTATTTTGCCATAAATATTATTATGGGTATCAGAAAGTTACCCAGAATAACAAATTCTATCGTAAAATTTTGTTGTATACCCAATTGAATATTAGCTAATAACCCATTTTCTATAGCGATGTTTGAACAAAATTTTAATAATTTTATATATTGTTGAATTTACCTGTATCTACCTGCAATTAGAGTCACTTTGTGACTAAAATTGTAGTATAGAATTGGTTGAGGATATTTCATTAAATTATCTTCCAAAAATCACATTAATATATTGATAAATAAAAAAGTTATAGTTGTTTAATGAAACCAGACTAAATTTATGATTACGTTAGAAAATAATTGAAACACATAAGGGGTGTATTTTGGTCAGAAATATAGTAACGAAAGGGTTAAGAAAAACCAAAAAATATTTTATTCTTTATAAATGTTGTATTCAAAATAACATTTTCTTTTAAGAATGTGTATATAACAAAGTATGTGTATATAACTACGTGACTTATATCTTTATATATAAAAGTGAAGTTGTGTGTCTGTCTCCTACGATTTAGATTCCTAACTACTCCCACATTTTGCAGTGCAGTTTAACCAAAACCGGGTATCTTATAGTCGTGAGTCATATCGAGCCCTTCTGGGTATTAGCGCGCGTCTACGATGAGTCTACGATTTAAAAAAATTTACCATCATATTTTTCCATTTTAATGCATTTTTTTCGCTATTATATAAGGGAAGTAACTCTCTAAAAATATCTACGATGTGTCAACGATTTAAAAAGAAATTTACCTTAATTTTTTTTCCATTTTTAATGCATTTTTTTCCTATTCTTTGGCTATAACTCTCTAAAAATGCTTATATAGTTATTTCCCTTACAAACCCGAGCAACGCCGGGCGATACTGCTAGTATATATATATATATATATATATATATATATATATATATGTATGCTTTAAATAATAAGGGTGATAAATTGATTTAATTAACATCAATTTAAATTTAATTAATTTAATTAACATCAATTTAAAACTAGTAGCCTTGCATATAGAAAATTCAGAAAAATTGTAATACATGTGTATAATAAGAGATGACCACTAAGTGGACATTCAATATGCTAGAAGAAGATCATGTACGATCAAACCACAAAGAAACGAATGTTCTCTAGAGAAATTCAGCAAACACCAGAACATAAGCGGGTAAGACAGATGAAAATATACAAAATACAGAATTTATCGTAGACCGGTTTCGTCATTAACCATTTTACTTACGTAATCATTGTCCGTTTCTGTATTTTGTATATTTTCGTCTGTCTTACCCGCTTATGTTCTGGTATTTGCTGAATTTCTCAAGAGAACATTCTTTTCTTTGTGGTTAGATCGTAGATGATCTTCTTCTAGCATATTGGATGTCCCCTTAGTGGTCATCCCTTATTATACGCATATATATATATATATATATATATATATATATATATATATATATATGCATTATATGGATGGATGTTCATCGGCTTCAACAATGAGGATTCAGTTGTTTAATCGTTTAAACGACCACATACTGACTTCTCTTTTTTGTGTCCCATCTACACCACTTGGGTGACTTAATTTCTCATCAGAGTTCATTGATCTGTTGGCTGGCCTAGATTTCAATAACTGATTAGTTTTAACTGCATGTGTCATATTCTTTATATTTATCTAATATCGTATTATGCTCCTCATAAAATACTAAAATGTCCATCCTTTAGCTTGATGTCAATAGGTGTTCCTCGTCATATTTTATCTATAATGTTTCACTAATATTCTTTCTTTTGAAGGGAAACAATAAATTCAGCTTAGATAGCATGCATGTACCTCAATCATGGAACGATTTTTTTTTGCCAAGGAAAAATGCAGATATAATGCCACAGAAATATTTTCCGGCAACTACTGGCACATCTGTCATTTATCATCAGAATACTATGGACTTGAGACATCTCTATTATCACTTCACTGTCATTTAATAGATATTTATATACTAACTCTTACTCTTCTATAGTAAAGTATATAATTCAGTGTGTGAATGATATAGCCATCATTCTTCCCGGATTATCTCTGTTCCTATATTTATTGACATCGTTTTTCTTATAAAAGGATTAAATATCTGCATCTGCATCTGCATATAGCTACGAATTGATTCCTATATAAAACTGTCTCTTTTCCTATTGTAGTTTCACATAAATGTTATCTGTATACTGTGGAGATATACGCTTTACTATCATCATCATCATAATATATTTCAAATTAAAGAGTAAATTATCCATTATTCACCAGATTCACATCACTGCTCTCAATAGTGTTAATTTATGAGCATTAATTGAAAATATCACAATATCTTTTCAATTCAGATTTTAGGGTACTTTTTGTTATATATTTTAGTGCGATAAGATAAGGTATTAAACTTATCTCATTTCAAAAACAAAGCCTGCTTTCTTAAATTCTTAAAGTAAATATAGGCGCAAGAGTGGCTGTGGGGTAAGTAGCTTGCTAACCAACCACATGGTTCCGGGTTCAGTCCCACTGCATGGCATCTTGGGCAAGTGTCTTCTGCTATAGCCTCGGGCTGACCAAAGTCTTGTGAGTGGATTTGGTAGACGGAAACTGAAAGAAGCCCGTCGTATATATGTATATATATGTATGTGTGTGTATATGTTTGTGTGTCTGTGTTTGTCCCTCTAGCATTGCTTGACAACCGACGCTGGTGTGTTTACGTCCCCGTCACCCAGCGGTTCGGCAAAAGAAACCCATAGAATAAGTACTGAGCTTACAAAGAAAAAGTCCCGGGATCGATTTGCTCGACTAAAGGTGGTGCTACAGCATGGCCGCAGTCAAATGACTGAAACAAGTAAAAGAGTAAAGAGTATCCATTGCTTATATTAGAGTGTGTAATATTTTTATTATTGATATTTTTATTCAATCATGAGTAAGAGATCATTCGTTTTATGCATTTTTATTCTCACCACATCTGCGTTGGCACTGGCTACAACATTGATTCCACTCCTGGCAGTCCGTGCATATTGAGCTGAAGCGGGTAAAATCTGAGTTACTACTTTTTACTAGAATAAGATGCCAGTACCAAAGTGTTCCTCATTTCAACAGACCAAATGTTTGAGCCATATTTTACATGGTTCTTAATTGTTGTTATCTTTAACACTTTAGATTTCAATTGGTTTATGAAGTGTCGGAATACAATCTCTATTTTATGTTGGGATTTAAATTACTGTCTGCAGTTTAAATTCTGATTTTTCATAAAGATGCTTATTATTAAAACGAAATGAATAAAATATCAATTTATTTCAACACTTTATTGATTGAATTGTCAGATTTATCCTGTTTAGTTTGAAAATTCCTATAAAATGTTTGTTCACATATGTTTTAAGTGATAGCTCAGTCTCTTTCTGATCATCTTATCATTTAGATAACTGTAATAGATATTGATAGTTTTGCCTTTGTGTTAAATACAGTGTCACATAAAAGGAGGCTGACATCTTTCGACTAAAGAAAATGGTCTGTTATAATACATACATAAGCATTAACTTTTGCTGTATTGAGGGTTATCTATGTTTAAAGCATTGCTATGCATGCCCAGTGGAAGCAATATTGTTTCTTTCATTCATTTACTGAAGTTCATAGTATGTATATATTTAAATATTATCATCCCGCTACACACCTTCATTCCCTTGAATAGACACTTTGTGAATCACTATGAAAACACAGTTTCACTAATCTGCTGTGTCTACTGTCTCTTGGTCAAGTTTCATTTAATATTGTTTTCTAGCATAGACAAAAGGTTGCACAATTGGGAGATGGAGAAATCAATTATATCAACTTCAGTACTTGACCTCAACTTATATTTTCACACTGGAAGGATGGATGATCAAATTTACCTTCAGAAAAATTTGAAATCAGAAGTTGTAGGTACATAACTAAATATCACATATTATTTTGGTTAAAAATTAATCAATTCTGCCAGTTCAATGCCCTGAGCTTCATTCATATAAATATTATTCAAATCAAAAATTTTTTTATGCTTAATGCTGACTGATAGTGTTATATCCACTCATATTGTTAGTAAAAGTATTATGCTACATAAAATAAAAACCTAAATAAAAATATTAATTACATGCATATGACCTGTTATTTCACCTATATTATAAACCTATTGCAAATATATATTTTCTGAAAACATATGCGATCACATCTACAAAAACGATGAATAAATGAAGTTGAATAAACATACAGAAATTTATAATCTTTTATGCAGAAATTAAGTAACATACAATAATTTCTTCTTCATTTTGGAATTTGATCCTTGATTACTAATCTGAGGAAATTAATTTAAACAAGAAATGGACGGAAAAATATATAAAATATAATACTGTAATTCTATCTTTTATTGCTTTTATCTATTTTATCTAATTTTATCTGATTCGATTTATAATAATTTATATAATTTTTTCTTGTCTATTATTTTAATTTTTCATTCTCAGAGTTTAAGTAGCTGATAAAGATGTAATTTACTATATATGTTTGATCTGATAAGATTAAAATACAATATTAGCAATCATGAATCTTTATATATATATATCATATAATTTATACATTAAGAGAAATTACACCCATCCATTTACCGAAACATATACACATACACACATTCCCCACCACACACACACACACAAATACACACACATACAAACACACACACACACATTCTGTTAATGGTAGAATAAATAATTTGTAACGGAACTGCAATATATTCTTTCATACCAAAAACATTTTGAATTAGTAACAGCGCTTAATGATTATAAAACATATCAAGTTAAGAATGATTAATTAACTCAAGCAAAAAGACACCTAGATAAAGTCTAGAAGTAAGATATTGTGGAGACATGTAGCTAAATATCAAGGCATGAATTCATTGAATTCTTCAACATGAATCTTTGATATCATGAGAATAATAACAGCAAAAACAACATCATCATCATCAACAACATCAACAATATTGGTTTCAAATTTTGACCCAGTATCAGTAGCTTTTGAGGGGAAGGGCAAGTCATTTACATCTACTCCAGAACATATTTTATCAACCCCCAAAAAAGGAAAAGCAAAGTTTCATCTCAGCAATTTTTGAGCTCAGATTCGAGTTCACTTGATGAGTGAAGCAAAATTTTATTATCATGAAATAAAACAAGTAAAAATGTATTTTTAACCAAAGGAATTAGGAATTAAAAAGTTACTGGGAATGTGTTTTCCTAAGTAATTCTTGTAATAAATAGTATCCAGTAAATAGTGTTGCATAATGATTTCTGTGAGATTTTACCCAAACGTATTAAATAAGAGCATACATAAATGATTTGTTTAATACTACAATATTCAAGAAAATAACTATATTGTAACAAGGCGCAGGAGTGGCTGTGTGGTAAGTAGTTTGCTAACCAACCACATGGTTCCGGGTTCAGTCCCACTGTGTGGCACCTTGGGCAAGTGTCTTCTGCTATAGCTCCGGGCCGACCAATGCCTTGTGAGTGGATTTGATAGACGGAAACTGAAAGAAGCCTGTAGTATATATGTATATATATATATATGTATGTGTGTGTGTTTGTGTGTCTGTGTTTGTCCCCCTAGCATTGCTTGACAACCGATGCTGGTGTGTTTACGTCCCCGTCACTTAGCGGTTCGGCAAAAAGAGACCGATAGAATAAGTACTGGGCTTACTAAGAATAAGTCCCAGGGTCGATTTGCTCGACAAAAGGTGGTGCTCCAGCATGGCCGCAGTCAAATGACTGAAACAAGTAACAGAGATAAAAGAGATATTTTGAAAGCTTTCAAGACAAAAAAAGGGATCACAGTACTTTTCTGATTAATAATCTAGATAAAACCTTGTGAAAGAAATTGACAGTACAATTGCACTTCATATAAAATGTATATTTTAAAAAGTACCATGCTTCTTGATACACCTGAATAAAATACGTTCTCCTTTTTTCTATTGCATGTCAAATAATTTTGAAACCTATAAATTTTTTGTCACCGTTTTGTCTCCCAAGTTAAATAGTCTCAAGATTTACTTAAATAATTGAAACAGAACAGATTGTAATAATAACAGAACAGAATAACACATTTACAGCAGCATATCAGAAATGCCCCAGTTTATAAAAACCTTTATTCACCTATCTTATTTCATTGACGGAATTTGATTTATTTTTGCTATTGTTTTATTTTTTTCATACATGTGTTTTTCTACATTGTAAGTAAAGTCATCAACATTTTTTTTTCTTTTATAACTATTACAACTAATTCCATACTAAATATGTTTATGAATGTATGTCATTTTAGATATATCAACATGATTTTGATGTTGAAAACAATTTTGCAAACTTTAGATCGATATAGAGAAATCTCCAATATAGACGATTAATAAGAGTTGACATTTTGAACAGTAGTCAGCAGGCTTGACTCAGTTGTATATTAGGATTGACTATTCTAGTATTGGCTCACTTAGCAATTCACCACAAACTTTGAAGTTTTTTTCCCACTGACATTAGTAAAACTTTCTCTATGCTTACGTCTACACTCTCACCACGCCAAGATGTATATACTTAAACATTTTTTACTTGTGATTTATAAGAAAAAAAATGAAAAAAAATATGGTAAGAGGCTAATGGGCATTTTCTTTTAGAAACGTTGAAACTTTTGGATGTGTAAAGAATATGAGTTATGACAGAAGAGCAGTGGGGGAATGTATGTATGGATATGCATATTCATATTACAGGAACAAAGTACTAAATTGAAAAAAATTGCATACTTACACACGCATTTATATATATGTGTACGTATGTATATATATATATATATATATATATATATATATATGCATATATATGCATATATATATGTATATATATATGTATGTATATATATATATATATATATATATATATATATATATATACACACACATATATATATATATATATATATATATGTATGTATATATATATATATATATATATATATATATATATATATATATATATATATATATATGTATATAAATATTATATATATATACGGAAATATATAGATACACATACTCTCTCACACACACACAAATATAAATGCATATATTTATGTATATGTATCCTAGTATATATGTAAATGTAGTTATATATGTGTATATATATATATATATATATATATATATATATATACTGTATACATATATTAATATGCATTACTGCACACACATGTGCATATATTTGTTATGTATTTATGAATATATATGCTATATATGTATTTATACATCTATTTATGCACATATATTTGCATGTATGTATGTATATATGTATGCATGTATGTATAAATTAAATCAATGAAGATGTCTGAAAAACTGTCTAAATAAAAGCCAAAATGTAGTTCAGGGTGAATGGGTGAGGGCCAGA